>NC_092205.1:103906634-103946426 GCF_043381705.1 Parasteatoda tepidariorum | reverse complement strand
TTTTTTTTCAAGATATGTTTAAAAAAATGACATTTTGAATAAGATATTTTATAATACAGACACTTTTCTTGTACACATCCTACACTTTATAAGAAAAAAGGAAAAAAAAAAACACAAACCTGGAAATTTTAAGATTTTTACCTGAAAAAATCAGGGAAATTTGAAATCTGTTTTGAGTGGCCACCCTGATTAAGCCAGTTCTAGTATTCAACCTACAGATTTCATCCTTGATATCTCATATCAATTAAAAATTAATTATAAGATTGTTCTTGGAACAAAAAAGGTAGTTTTTAAATCTTTGTCTAGAAAGTTTGTTAAAGTTTTTCTAAACGTGTTTAAAATAAATGTATCAAATGAAAGAGTAAGAAATTAAACCTAAAATCATTCCCTTTGATTACAGGCCTGAACCATGGACAAATGTTGTTGATGGGTTATAATGGTCTTTTCACTAAAGTAGATTCTGACCTCGATCATTTATTAGCATTCTTGGATAATTTTAATGTTCCACTGGGTTGGTCAAAACTTCCTTTTTTTCAAAAATCTTTGGCCCTGTCTGTAAGTATTATTTTCTTATTCATGTGATGATATATTGAATTGTCTTTTTAACAACAAACCTTTTTGCAGCCAGCCATCCACCACCCGGAGGCTCGACCCGTCTTGAAGGATATCTACTTTGCTCAGAAACTCTTAGCCATGCAAGAGTCTTTTCATTTGTGTTACAATTTTGCTTCCTCACTGCAATTGAGTAACGGGGGAGATGCTCGCCTTGTCACCGATCATCAGCTAGTCAAGCCTGTAAAACATTACACTGCAAACTTTGTTCGTCATATGGTATGGGTTGTCTATACTTATTATTGTCAATCGAATTGCTCTCTCTCTCTCTCTCTCTGCATTATTTGTTCCTCTTGTGTGTAGTCACAATAAATTGCTTATCTACACAAGTTTGTTGATATGTAGACTCTTGTGTCATCATCCCTGATGATACATTTAGCTGTTGCTATCCTTATGGCACTACGACTAATTTCCTCACGCTCTACTCGGAAGTATTGCCTATACTCTGATAGTTTGAGCGCTTTAGGCCAACTAGAAAAGTTTGTGATACGCATTCAATTTTATGTATTCATTTGTTAATAAATCTTCAGATGAGCGGCTTTGAGATTCTATTTTGCTGGGTATCAAGTCATGTTGGTATTCCAGGGAATGAGCTAGCTGACTCAGCTGCACGATCTGCCACATCTTTCTTAACATTGTCCGTACCTTTCGCCGATGTGAAACTACACATTCAAAAAATTTTAACATCAATATGGCAACAACAATGGGGCCTCAAAGTTTTTAATAAATTGCATAGCATTAAATCTGAATTAGACAATTTGCCAGTGCTGCGCTTGCGCAGAGTTGACGTAAAGTTCACCCACCTCCGAATCGGTCACACCCGGTTAACACACCTCCATTTGCTGTTTGGAGAGCCTTTTCCAGAATGCATTACTTGTAACGTTCCTCTCACAATTCATCATATTTTAATAAAGTGTCCATATTTTAATCAACATCGTTTAAAGTTTTTTGGGAGTTCTATTTTATGCATGCAAGATTTGTTGGATGACATTCACTATCCTAACATTTTTACGTGCCGTTTGGTATTTTTAACTGCATATAAAAGTTTTAACGCATCTACTGTTTTATACACTCTTGTAAATATCTTATCACCTTCGTACATTTTACTTACTTCGTGCATTTTATACTGTATTCATACTTTTTATCTGATTTTACTCATACAATTTATCTTGTTTTATTCCCTTAGTATTCTTTTATTAGTTATAATTGTGCTACAGTTAACATTTTGCATGCCCTTAGGCGTTTGAACTGTTTTACCATATTGTTTGGAGCAGCATGTCCTCATTTGGACCTTGTGCCACTAAACCCTACATTCAATCAATACACAAGTTTGTTGTTAGATTAAAATCAGTTTTATCAATGTACAATTCTGCAATAACCTCCCTCAGTAATTTCTGCCCGATTTCGCCTCTTATGAACATTATTACAGAACTCTGATTTGCAGATTATTGATTTTTGGCCATTTTGCTGTGTATGGCTCATTGCAAAATGTTTTTTTCTTCCCATATGTTACCTGAAAAATGTATTAATGTTAAAATGTGAGTTTCTTTTATGGGGAATGCAGGTTGTGTTAGTTGATCATTCAGATCTCTTGCATCATATCATACTTCAACAACCCATTTCATATCTCTGGATATTAAACAAATTAACAATCTTTGTAGATGTCAAGGTAAAATCGGTAGAACGCACTGGTGATTCCTGAATGTCCTAGAGTACGAATGCCCAGCTCTAAAATTAGCTCTAGTCATGAATGTCCTACTCTAAAATCAGGAGATCTGTTCTAGTCCTCTTCTAATAGTGCATCAATGTGAACATGCCTGACCTTTGCTTGAGTTTTGTGCCATTTAATCCAAAGAATCCTTCAAACTCTAACTGTAATTGAAAGACCAAGCACAAGTCTTGACCACGAAACAGCGGAATGATCTTTTCACCCTCGTACGTTGGTCGACTGCCGTCCCGTACGACCTCTGGCATTCTTGCATTGTACCATACTCAACATAATTAAACCTGTCTGTGTAAGTAGATACACTGGCAACAGAACGCATTAAATTTATAATCCAGGTAGCAGAATCTTTATAATTTGTCTCTTTGAACAGAAATATTTCTGCTTAATCTAACATAAATGTAAAATTTGCAAATGGAAGATCCTTAAACAAGTTTAAATTTAAGTTGCATTTTATGCAATAATGCTGCAAGTCCTTATACAATTTAGCCTCTGATGAAGACACAGAAATGTTTTCATTTTTGTTCTTAATTCAGCATTTTGATCTCTATTCTATTTGAAATGAGGTGTTTTCTCCTATTTATTTGTTTGCTTTTTAAAAATGAAATGAAAAATAGTTCTAGGAGATTTACTGCCTATAATAAATAAATCATTTTGACTGAAGGGTGTTTCTAAATGAGTAATGTAAAATTTCCTTGCAGCTACTTGGCTTGCCTTCTCAAGTTTCGGGATTCGTCCTCTGTGCTCTAATGAAATGCTTAGGATTAGATTTGACATCTGATGCTCAACTACAAGAAATGGATTTGTCGATAGATGATATTGTACATCGTGTTTACAATAAATGCGTTTCAGAACATTACTTGGATTCACAGATATTACCTTTGAATTCCTTACTCAATGCTTTTGACGCAGCTTGGCATAAGGAAGATTTATCCAGGTAGCTTATTTTAATTTTTCTTAATTATTGCTGTCTCACTTGGCTAAACAAATTCATTATTTCATAAATTGTTGATGCGAATCTCAATATGCGGACTTCCGGGAATCAATTAAGTTTCTTAATTTCAAAAATATGAATTCTGTTACGTATGCAAAATCTTGTTAACAGGACGTTAATTCCATCCTTACCCTCTGTATTTCTTCACATGCAATAACTTTTTTTTTAAGCACGGATTTGTTAGAACAAACACAAAAGTATAGAATTAATAATATAAAAAGTAATTTTCAACCATTTAAAAGATCATTCGGTCAAAAAGAATTGTATTTTTCTCCCTTTTTTTTTCAAGAAAAAGAAGAACTTATTTCTTAATGAGTAGCCATTTTTGAGCAAATTGGATTTATAACAGAAGAATTATTTAATCAATACCCCCTTTTTTATTGTGCTACAATTAGATAGATTTAATTTCTAATATGATATTACGACATGCAAATTTCGAATTGTGCATTTGAATAATAACTTTTTAATTTGCTCAGTTCCATCCTGAATCCACTGTTCCATTTTATTTATTTTGCAGCAAATGATATTCTCATGATTTTTAAAATTTCGATATTATTACGACACCCAAAATTTAAATTTCACATTTGAGTCATTATTTTTTTATGCACTTGATTTGCACTATATCCGTGCAACGTTTCAATCTTTTTTCTTTTCTTTTTTTCGCTTTTCTTATTTGCTTTTTATATATATATTTATAATCCCGATATAATTATGATACAGAAAATTCATTTGTGCACCTAAGTATTCACTATTTAGAGTCTCATGGACAAAAAAAAAATACATGTTGAAAAAAATATTTCACATGTCTGGCTATAATTTAAGTGTTTCAATCTTATTTACATGTTTAGAAGAAACAAAATGTAAAAGTGTAAATTTTCTGACTGAAATAAAGAAAGGCAAGAACAGTGTATTGAGAGAAAAATTATTTAGATATGTAATGTAGGAAGGTATATACTGCATAGTCTGAATATAAATATAGCGAAATTTCATGAGTCATTTGAATTCTACTAAAACATATCCTTTGAATAAGTATAGGCATAAAATTGAATATCATTGCCTTGTTAATAGTTTTTTGAATATTCATTTATTTTTTAAGCAAGGATCTTCTCTGCTTCCCTGAAAAACGTCATTCAACAACAACTTAATAATAAGGCATCATTAAGGAGCTCTAAGTATTTAAATTTTGAATGAAAATTCATTTAATTGTATTTATTATTCATAGCTGCATATTATTCATTTTGCTGGATTTTGCAGTGCCTCCTGATATAAAAATTCTCCTGGTACATTAGTACATGTTAAAAAATTCCCTAAAATTGAATAAGTTTTTGAAAAAAAGGCTGCATATTGAAATAGAATTTTTACACAATTTGCTTTCTTGAATATTTAAGTAAGTATTACAAATACATAATGAAGTGAGTTTTATTTACAGTAATCAGTGTAAGGCATCATTTTCTTCGCTGTAAAAGTTTCAGTTTTTAAATTATAAAATCTTTTAATTTTCAGTAATGACTATTATTTAAAATTATGAGGTAGTTTCATAAAATTAATTTAATGTCAGTCATAAATCGAAAATATTGTAGGCTCCATTAGTGTAATAAAGTTTTTGTATTTTGATAACAGTAAAATTCACTATATGTAAAATATCATTTCGTAAAATCTATGGATTGGCAACTGTGATTGCTGTGGAGGCAAATAAAGATGAAAAAATTGTGGGCAAATTTAATTTATGTCATTATTTACAGGCGAATGGAACAGTATCTGTTGATTGGTAGAAATAGCCAACAAAGAGCTCAATTGCAATTTGCTCGTTTTCAGTGGCTTAATGAAGATTTAATATTGCAAGCCAACATAGGTGTTCTTCAAAATCCATCATCCAGGACTTCCATTATGTCTGAAATACGAAAAGTAATACGCCCTTTTTGCTTAAATGACTTCAATTTTAGGTTAATGTATTTTCATGCAATTTTTATAGGGATATATAGGAAATATTTTTAAATGTATTGGTCCAAAAACTCTTAGAAAAGAGGTTTTATAATGGAAATAATATAGCACATTAACTTATTTTTATATTAAATATTATTATACATTATTATCTCTCTTTTGAAAAGTAACATTAACAATCTATAAGTGCTACTAACTATTTGTAAAAGCTTACTAATCCCATCGCCGGATAGCAGCACTGCGTAATTTTAAATTTATCTAACATTCAATTAAAGGTTTTATCAATAGCATTAAATCATAACATTAACATGGTGTGTAGCGTTTTTAAAAAGTGCTTAAAGGTACTTCTTTTCGATTTTTGTTTTTTAAAAGCCCTAAAGGTACTTTTCTCATTAGGTGTTTTTAAAAAGTACTTAATTATCCCTTTTCGAAACTGTGATTTTTTTCTTCTTCACCGTATCGATTTACACCACGTATGCTGCAAAATCGTGCTTTTCACATTGTTCTATTCAACATTTTCATAATTCATTCAATCACAATCCATTTTCCCCTACCGTCAGTCCATAACGTATGAAAGCGTCAATCATTTTACATGTTTGATGAAGTACTTGCAGGTCTGCATGTTCGTCTTCTGAGCAGAAGTTGGTGAGATTTTAGCACCCTTATGTGTAATTCTGCTGCATTTTGCAAAATATTCTCAATTTCAGTCTTCATTTTCTACCCACTGAAATCGAACCGAAAAATCTTCAATTTTTTATGGTGGCTAATATAGTCAAGAAAATGGTGTTTTGTCAGAAACTAGTTATTTTATCATGATCATGTAAAGTCTTTGAAAATTATTTTGCATTTTGTTAATGTATATCGTGCTTAAAAATATTTTCTGAGTGCTTAAAAAATACCTAAAAGGTGCTTATTTTTTGTTTAAAGATTTGGCTATGCACCTTGATTAATTATGAATAAACAATATGCTACATTGAAACATATTTATATATTAAGTTAAAAAGTTTTATTAATGATAAAAGTAAAAATATAATTTATCATCTTTCTTATTTACTCTATTGTATACTATTCAGAACTCTAACAACTAAACTCTGACTGTAAAAATCCGATTTTGTACGGAATATCGGACGAAACCGAAATTGTCAACAACAAAAAACGAGAATCGAAATGAAAGTCGGGGGGGGGGGGACGTAATTTTACCCAAAACCGGAGATTGTCGAAGAATTTGTCACCCTTTCAAATTGGGGAATTTCACTATTCCGTTTTCCATTCCTTAACATTTATTTGATATCTATTAAAAAAAGTAATATTTTTTAATTAAATAAATTCCTCGGAAATTGTATCATCTGGAATTACATCTGTTTTTGTTAAAAATAGTCTGAAAATATTCTAAAAATAAAAGCAAAAGATTTTTTATTAATGCAAGCTTTCTAACTAAAAGCAGTATACAGCTTTTAGTTATGAAATAGAAGAGCATGAAATATAATTACGTATGAGGTACAAAGTATATTACAATTTTTTAATCTTTGATTTTATTTTATATTATTTTTGGTTTTATTTAGTATATTAAAATTTGGCTTAACCTCAATTAACTTCTATATTTGTTAGATTCTGTTTGTGTTGATTTGGTATTTATCACATTAAAATAAATGTTTTTTTTTTCATTTCTTTTTTATTAATTTCACAGTTTTACCATCTCAATTTACATATTTTTTTCTATCTATTTATCCATCTTTATGTTTCAGTTTCTTTTTTTTTTTTAAGCAGAAAATCTTAACATTTTGCAATTTTTTGTTTCCATTTCTTTTCCTTCTACTCTAAAAAACATTTGTCAGTTGATTAAATACCATTTAATTTTAATTATATACAGATTAATGTATATTTTTTATTATTATTTTAGGATGATTTTCTTGAAAAGTTGTTTTATTTTATTGCTTAATTTCTCTCTTTATTTTTCATTTTCTTACACCTTTGTTTCATCTTTTAATATAATTTAATTTATAGCTAAGGATTATAATAATTGCATTTTTATGGTTTATTTTTTTGCTTGTCTGTTGATAAAAAGAAGCATTATTTTTCGTTATTTATTCTATTTTAATAAATATTTAATTTTAATTAAATCTGAATTGTTTTATATATTTGTTAGTTTCTTTTTAGGATGGATTATATAATAATTTGTGCTATAAATTTTTTTTTTAATTATTTTCTTTTTAAATTGGTATTGCTTAGTTAAGTACCATAACTAATGCTAATGTATTTGTTTTTAAATGTTAATTGCATTTTTGTTCCTGAAATGTTTTTACATTGATTAAATACAATTTAACTTTGATTATACACAGATTAATATTTTTTTCGTGCAACAGATTTGTACTTATAAAAAAAAATGTTTTCTTTTTTTTTCTTCTAAAGGAAAGAAGAAAAAAAGAATACTGCCCTGTAAATTCCTTTAATCTTATTTTGCCATTCAGTTACGTTTCTAGCTCTGACTATTTATTATTCCTAATCAGAGTTGGCATAATTTAAATCACCTGTTTTTTTTTGTTTTGTTTTTTTAGTAAAAGTAATTTATAAATGCTTTCTTAAAGTTGCGATTTCGTTTTATATTTCTAATTTGCATTTTTATTAACCAAAATCTCTGGAATTTTATGCAAATCTATGTGGAAAAGTTAAGGAAAATTTTTTTTTTTTTTTAATGTGAAGCCTTTCTTACTTGCCATTGAAACTCAAAAAAGAGTCGGGAGGATTTCATTTAACACTAAACATACCAACATTTAGTAAATACCTATTTCTACCATAGCCAGTCAAATGACCGAACTTTATGTTTCTTGATTGAATGTAAAGTAAATTATGGAAAAGTAAATTTATTGAAGCTATTATTAGAGTTTTACATTGTCAATTTTTACTGTAGATGTGTGTGGCAGTAAATCAAAACTTTATTAGAGTATTCAGACTTAGTTTTCTTTGTTAATTGAACTGAAAATATTGTTTCTCTTTAGACTGTGAGCACTTTAGTTGCCTTAGATTGTATTGTGAGTAGTGCTGAAGAACGTTATTTGAATCTGATTGGAGGAATTGAACAAAGATTAAAATGGGCTGCTGGAGCAAATCCTTCTCTGAGTACCATACAGGAAGAGTTTGAGAGTGCTATTGCTAATAAGACTACTTCTGTCACGGTATGCCATTCATTCTCTATAATGTTGTTTCTATTCTTGATAAGCATTTAAAAATAAATACTTTTTTCGCGATTAAACGCGCATGTGTAGACTTCCGACGTCAATTTTAACAACTTAACATAAATATACACTTTAAATAATAAATATGAGACATTAAAAATCAAACTTTCGTCATTTTCCCCCGTAATCGATCAGTTAGATAACATAATAGCAATTAAAACTAAAAAATATAGGCTTAAAACGAGAGCTGAATTTCAACTTATAACTGAAACAGATGCTTCTAGACTAGACTGTACCAGCTGATACTAATCCTTATTTTTTGTTGGGCTATGAAAGAACTTGACCCCACCTCCTATGCTTCAAGGTTAAGAAGGAACCAGTTTTCTTTCTTCGCAAGGGAGAAAAACAAGGTGGTCGAAGAATTCCTAATCCTGCATGTCTTATCTATGGAAGAATATAGAAAGCATGTCTTATCTACGGAAGAATCCCCTCTATATTGAAGAATATAGAGGGGAATCCTCTCTATATTCCTTGTTATCTATACAGAGCTGATAAGAATGACTGAAATTTCCTTATCAGCTACGAGTTTTCATTCACTCCTCACCCCTACCTCTTCATCTACTGCTTCATTGTTGAAGTACAGTTGCGGCTTTGCACTCTTACATTAAAATTTTTTTTTAATCTTTTTTTTTTTTTTTTTTTTTTTTTTTGAGACAGAGTCTTGCTCTGTCACCCAGGNTTTTTTTTTTTTTTTTTGGAAAATTGTTTCTGACGAACTGGGTGTAAGAGTCCGGATGTTAGAGAAAAGTCATTCTACAACTGCAAGTACTTCAAGTTTAAAACTGGTATATATTTCCTTCCTTCTAGGATGTTTTATTTGACGCACGATGAAATTGATTATCATATATAGATTTTTGAAGTAGGACTGTCTCTAAACTAGGTAGGATAATTTTGATAACTTAAATCAGGCTTTTTGGGAAATTTAGTTTCTGAATCAGTTTCATTCAGTTTTTTTATTAGTTTGAAACTGAAAAGGGATGCCCTTAGGAAGGAGGCCAATTACTAAGATTTGCTGAAGCAATACCTTTGATACACATAAAAGTTAAAGGACCAATATAAAGGCATAATTGATATTGACCACTATGTACTATAACCTGTACATGCAATAAACCATTTTTTACTTTATAAAAACTAAAGATAATATAGAATATCAGTTACAGGCAGGGTCTTTAATTAACTTACAATTTAAATTTAAATGCCTATAGTCAACTGGAGATTTATCTCCGCTTATTGTCTGGAATAAGCACCTGCACTAAAATGTTTCAAAACTTGTTAATTGTTACAAACCAATCATTTATTCCCTTCAACTGGATTATAATAAAATATTGCTTCTGTAAATATTTTTTTATAAAAAAGGTGTTAAAGAGAAATTTACCTGCTATTGAGTTGCCTGTTAACAGGGTTGCCACTCAACAGGGAAAACCTGGAAAATGCAGGGAATTTGGATTTTTTCTTTACAAACTGGAAAAATACAGGGAATTTTGTTTCATACTTTTGTCTTTTAAAAAATGATGACTACTCAAAGCATAATCTATAGGATATTTAACCATGATATTTCAGCTATACGAAGCTATTTCATTTACTATTGCATTACTTAAGTATGTTCAGCTGTTTTTCTAGCAATTAAAACTAATATATATAGTTAGCCCAATATAGCTCACACAAGAGCTCGATAATTGTTTCCTCTTAATATATTGTGTATAATGTGTACAGGGGAAACACAGGGAATTTTTTTTTTTCAGATTTGAGTGGCAACCCTGGTTAATAACAGGTAAATTTTTCTTTAACACATTTTTTTTTTTTGGTTCTAATATTGTCTTTTACTATAATTATTAATTATTTAAAATGTTAATATTACCTTTGACCCAATGTTAACTGGTATGCATAAATTATTATTATTATTTTCTGATTGCCAGAATAAAAGAGTTGCAGAAAAAGTTTTGTATAACGTTTTTAGAAAATACTTAATCTATTGTTCTATCTGTTTCAAAATAATAAATTATTTTGTAATTTTTAGAAATAAAAATAGTTGTATAAATAAATTAAATTTATGGAGGATTGATTTTTTTGTTTAATAGGCTGTCGGATTACGAAAAGTCTCTGGTGTATTTTAATTAAGTTGTTATTTACAGAAAGCCAATCAAGTGTCTAGAGAATTAGTGAATGTTTGTAATGCTATACTTCACTTTGAAGCTTTAAGAACAAGAACTACTGAAGCATTGTCATCGGATACTTCCTTTATGACTTTACTCAACAGGTGTAAAGAAACATGTGAATTGTCAGAAAGTTGCCAAAGCCAAATAAGTGTTATTGAAGAACATCTTATATCATTGAAGGTATGTTGAATTATAATTTACATGGTGCATAGCATTTTTAAAAAGTACTTAAAGGTGCTTATTTTCGTTTTTTAAAAGCCCATTGGGTGTTTTTAAAAAGTGCTTAATTTTCCCTTTTCGAAAATGACATTATCTTTAACTTGTCGATTTTCGTCCGTCAATTTTCGACCTGTATTATGCTATAGCGTTCTTTTCACATTAACAACGTTTTCATGATTCATTCAGCCACAATCTATTTCGGCGTACCGTCGGTCCATAGCGTATGAAAGCGCCAATCATTTTACAAGTTTGATGAAATACCTAGTAGTCCGCATGTGTGTCTACTGAGTTGGTTGGGTATGATTATTGCACTACAGTATAGGACCCGAAATCTGGAAATTCTTCCGAAAATTCCAATATGGCCCCCATATATTACGATAATTCAAATATGCTGTTAATTTCAGAAAAACCAATAAATTTAGCTAAGTTCCGATTGTAGATTATGATGGGGTGAGTTTAAAACTGTTCCATCTTAAGAAATTTCATTAATAAAAATAATAATCTATATAATATAATCAGGGAGAAATAATCCAAAGAAGAAATAATTCAAGATTAAATAATTCGAATCCTCCGAAAAAGAAATAATCGTTTTTTCTTCCGCGTAAGATCATTGCTCTCATTTTTTTCTTTACATTTTATTTTAACAAAAGACACTCACCTCGCTAAAAAAAAGAAAGAAAGCTAACAATGAATAACTACAAAAAAGAAGCAAACAACTAAGAAGGATTAAAAAAAAAAGTAACAATTAACAAAAAAAGTAACAGTTAATAACAAAAAAAAAGGTAGATAAATTGAATAAAAAAAAGCAAAAGGGATAGCATTCATTTTGTACACCACATGGTAGTTTCAATCTCAACAGGGTGTGGACAATTTATGGTCAAACCGGAGAGGGAAATATGGGGACAAACCAGTAAAGCTCTTGCACAGCTGTCAAGATTTATTGATCAGTTTCTCCTAACTTGCATTTCTTTATTTTGTTCATTGAAAATGCAGATGTTTTTATTTTTCAATTTCACTTTATTTTAAACTGCTTTAGGAGCAGACATTTTGTTTGACACAGATTTAATTTTTTTTCATGCTTTTTTTTCTTTTTAAAAGATAAAATATAATTACTTACTTCAAGAGAAAAAATTCCAAATAAAAAGAGAATATAACTTTTTTTTTCTCGTATCAATAAAAATTTCTTTAGAAAGAAAACAAATATTAGGTCGGATTAAGTGCCGAATTTCGGGATGCCGGATTAGGGGTCCCATACTGTATCATGCGCAACTCTGCTGCATTTTTCAAGATATTCTCAATTTCAGGCTTCATTCTTGGTTTGGAATAAAGGAACTTTCGTTTAGTCTAATTCATATTTCAGTAGAATCAAATTTACTGTTCATATTTCAGTTCATTGAAATCTTTTTCATGTCAATGCTAAAGAAAGAATGTTCCCCCTTTTTTACCGCCTCCTAAATATTGCATGGTCAGGGAAAGAATCAATGCTTCTCAAGGACGTGTATCCTTTTAGACCAGGGGTTTTCAACTTGCATGAGGCCAGGGGCCGCAATTAAAAGCACCGGTCAAATGGCGGGCCGCAACTTCATCGAAATTTTATATAGGACTCTTTTATGTTTGAAGGAACATTAAATATTACTCTCAGATTTTTATCAAGTTATACAAAACAAAAGTATTGAATTATAAATTAAAATAAGAAGTAGATTTTTAAAAATATTTAATTGCATATTAAAAAATTCTGACTACAATAACTTTAATGTGCTCCTATATATTAAACAAATCTATGTTTAATATATAAACCTATATATTAAACAGATATCAAATTGTTAAGATATAAAACGTAAAAGTATTTAAAACCCATAAAGATTTTCTACCAAAATTGTCCTCAAAAAAATGACAACTAATATATTTTGATTCGTGGGCCACGAAAAAAGGCTTCACGGGCCGCCAGATGGAAACCACTGTTTTAAACCTATTCAAATTTTTCATTTTGACTCCCCCTCCTCGTTAACGTTTGCAGAGTTTACCCTTTTCCACAGTATTTCTTTTTTCCCTAACACTAATAAAACGGTTCCATGAAATGCCTCTTTTACTAGCCAGCTGCATAGGAAAGAAAGGGGGAAGGGGCTCAGTTGCGCTCTTTAAAAAAACAAATCTCCCTCTTTTCTTGCATTCCAGGAAAGGAGCATCACTAACGGTCACTCGATGGTCTTGGTAGATCTTCTCTTCCCCTTTTTGGTGATTTATGGGTTCAATGCATAAATCACTAGAAGCTAGAAAAGGAAAAATCGTGTTAAAATACCTCTTTTTTTTCAAGACAGAGGAAGATGAAGAGATGTTGGTTTATTTTGATCGTTAAAAAGCATCCGGGAAATCGACCATTTCGGAAATGGGACGTTACACTGTAGTTATTTTATCATGATCACATAAAGTGTTTGAACATTGGTTTGCATTTTGCTAATGTATATAGTTTTTTTTTATTACATTTCCCTAACACGGCTTATTTATTAACTGGGTGCTTATTTTTTGTTGAAAGATTTTGCTATGCACCCTAATTAACTGATATTATGTTTTGCAAAATGTGACATGTCTCTCCTTTTATAGCCTCTGGATAAAGAAGGTGTTACAACAGATTGGTTGACTTCTGTCATCAAAAAAGTCTCTCTCTCACTCACAACATGTCGTGAAAAACTAGAGCAACAAAAGTCTGTTGCAGCTGCTTGCTGGGTAAATACTTCATAACATATATAAACTCCAACCAATGAGTATACAAATTTTCTGAAACAAATGGCATTAAAAATCTATTCATTTTATTGTGAATAATGCTCTTAGCATGAATAATGCTTTTATTGTGAATAATTATAAATTGTAAAAAAAAAAATTTAAAAATTAACTGATTTTGTTGTTTAAAAATAGATTAAAGAATTCATTTAAAAAATCAATGTTTTTTAATTTTTATTTCTGAGAAGATTTTTTTTTTTTAATAATTATAAGTAATAACTTAAACTTTTTCAGACAATTAAAAGAAGTATAAAAATTACAAAGAATAAAAAAAGAACCTAATTGATTTAAAATTCAATATTACAACTTATATTTTTGCGGTTTTAAAATCCAATATTGCAATTCATATCCGCACGATTTTAAAATTCAATATCGCTATTCATATTCACATGTTTTTTTAAACTCTAATATCTTGTTTCATATTCAAGCTATTTTTAAATTCCAATATTGTACAAATTCTTTAATTAGTTACTCTAAAGGTGTGATATTCTTCATTTGGAGTAATTTAATTATAAACGCTATGTTAAAAGTTAACGGGATTTCTGTGATTGTTCAAAATAAAACAATGAATAAATGATCAAAGTGGCATGAAACATACAAGTTATAATTTTACCTCACCTGTATGTCAAATAATATGTTTTTACTATAAAATCATACCCATTTAGTTTTAAATTTATTTCAATACAAGTATTTTTAACGCTTATTAAATCTTTAGTTAGTGTATAAATGTTAATTCCAATTAATGAGGGTGTTGAGCTTGAGCAAAAATTAAAACTTTATTCAGTGTAGCAGTTAAATAACAATTGAACCATTTGTGTTGGAAAGCTATAATATCATAGACTCTAATTTAGCTGTTTTCGAATGAATAAGTATCAAAGCTTTGATTAAAAAGCTATCATCAACTGATAGAGAAATTGTTTTTTTTCCTTTAGGAATCCTTGCATCAACAAGTCACTGTAGTTCATGACCTTATTTCTGTACATCATAAATTAATGTCTGAAGTGAGGCATATTTTAAGAAATCTTGCCAAAGTAAGTAATAATATATACCTCTTTTATTTTTTTTAAATATTTAGTCCTAAAGTCTTTTTTTCCCCTGAAGTTTTAAGCTGGAACTTAATAAAAGTTAAACCTATAGAACTCAGAATGTGTTACTCAATAATAAGAAATAAATGGAAAGTAATTTTACAGGTTATCAAAACTTATAACAATTCAATAAGGGAATAATTCTTATTGCTTTTATTTAGTTTTTTTTTTAACATTTCATTATAAATGCTAAGATTTATATCTGGCAACGCATAATCGTAATCTCTCTCTCTCTCTCTGTTTTTTATTTTATTTATTTATTTATTTTTTGCTAATTTTTATCAACATTTACTCAAGAAAGATCTTGTGAGGAAGAAGGTAGAAAAAAATCAGGAAAAAGAATTGAAATTTGCTGTTACTTTCAAACAAATTTTAATTTCGAAACAAAAGTTGTATTAAGTCCACTAATAAGAATTACTTTTTATACATGTCAAATTATAACTCCGTCATTGCATTTCAGCGCACTACAGAATGCAACATTAATAGTCAATATTTGTTGAATTCTATCATTATACCTTTGTAATATCAAGTTTCTGGTGGATTTTGTGCTGCAAAGCAAAGTGCACTTATCTAAAAAAAAAAGGCAGTTAAAATTTCAATAATTTTCAAACAAATGGATAGTAAAAATAAATATGGCATGACGCAATTTAAATTAAACGTTAATTTTGTATATTTTTCTGCACACCTTTTGTTTCTAAGTTATATAGTTTTTGTGCAAACATTCAGTTGAATGCCCCAAAACAGAATATAAAGAGATAATTTTATTTAGTTGTACATTTGAAATCCTTTTTTATTATCTAAAAATTATTTTTTGCATAATAAAAAATTTTCTTTAGACAAATACAAAACCAGGTATTTGACCCTATCTAGCCAAATAAATTAATAATTCTTTGTAACATACATTTTGTAAATCGTAATTTTCCTGAATCAACAGAGCATGATCCATTGACCTTACGTTAAAAGCAATAATTTTATTTGTGGAATACTGTATAATATTTATCAGTGTAATACTATCTTCTATTCACTATTAGCGAAAATGTATATCACTATTAGTTAAAATGTATATATAATTATGAAAATGTGTAAATAAAATAAATTTCATCGGTAAATATTTTTTTTTTAAATAACACTAATCATTGCTAAAATATTTTTCTCTCATAATTTTCTTTTCAAAAATTCGTTTTCTTTTTTTAGAGAGTTGTAGTTAATTTACGTCGCACTAGAGCTGCAAAATGAGCTATTGGCGACCGTCTGGAAAACATCCTTGATGTTGATCCGGAGACATGCCATCACAATTTTGATCCTCTGTTCACACACACACACACATCACAATTATGATCCACTTTACCGTAGAACAGTTTAACGAGGACCAATGCAGCACACCCTCATTCCCTACGCAGTCTGATCAGAGTGGTCACCCACCCACGCACTGACCACAGCCAGTGATGCTTGACTTCGGTGATCTGCTGGGAACCCTGTCTTGGCGATCAGTCCACTGCAGGACTTTTTTAGAGAGACAACAACAATTAGAATAATTAATTCATCAGTGAATATTTTTTATTTAAATTGCACTTATCATTGCTTAAATATTTTTCTCTCGTAATTTTCTTTTCAATAGTTCTTTTTTTTTTGAGAGAGAGAGAGAGAACAGGAATTAGAAAGACTTGATAATGATAGGGGTTACAAAATTGTTATTCTTTGATGAAATATGTTTTTTCACACGCTGAGGAATTGACATAAGACTTGTTGTTTAGAATGAAGAGCAAATACTTGGTGCGGAGTTCAAGTGTGAAGGAGAAATTCATGGTTACATGGCCCTATACAAGGAGTTCTCTGAACGTATTTCATCCATTGTGAGCAGCCTTCTCGGTGACTCCCAAGATTTGGATCTTCTTTCTTGCTCTGTTGAAGAGGAAATTCCCATCCTAACTGTGAATGCAGCTGAGATATACAACCAGTTGATTGATTTGGCTGGTCCAATAGGAGATAGGAAGCATGGACAAATGGGTATGTCTCTACACTAACATGAAACCTATTCATTTTTCTTCAAAAAAATTCATTACCTTTCTTACAAGTTTTTGTTCTCAAACATGAAATTAAATTAGAATTGCTGAACTTTCCGTTGATCAGCATCATCACACTGATTTCCCAACTGTGAAATGAAGTGCTTCTTTTAATGTCAATTTTAAAAAAAAAAATTTTTAACTAGACTTTCTATACTGAAATGGAAAACTAAAGGATTATTGTTGTCAGTATTTACAGAAAATATGTTGAGGCCTACTTTTATTTCATATAAGAAATACATTCTGGCTATCATCGTGATAGCCTTTTGGAATATTTTTTCCCTTCAGGCATGTGATTATTCTACTTATTTGCAGAATTAAGCAAATCTGTAGTGTAAATAAGTCTTTGTGCCATTAACTCTTACTCTAATTTTTAGAAACCTTAAGAAATTTAAATCAGTTATTACAGACATATCATTGTGTTACACCCGTAACTTCCAGTTTTTAACTTTTAAGAAACTTTTTTAAACTAATGACGATTATTGAAAATTAGAGAGAATGTATTATATATACTTATTTTCTCAAAAATTATTAGACTTGCTAGACTTTTTATTTTAACTGAGTAATATGCTTTTAAAGCTTGCAAATATGATATTTGTTTATGATTAAATTGCACTTTAATGTGACCACTCACATTACTTTATCATAAAAATGCACTCGGAATCAGGGGTCCCACACCTGTGCCAAATAAAATACATGTGTATATATATGAAAAATGGTAATACAAACTGACAAGAGAAGTATTGTTTTGGCCAGTTTTGTATAAAAATGGGAATTTGACTTTTTGATACACATATGTGTAATGATGCCAAGCTCACCATGTCCACAATCTACATTACGTTATTGGGTGGCAAGTAGTTTTCCCGCTAATTTTCGGAATTCTGCAAGTCTCAGTACTTCTGATTTAAAATTTTGAGGACATAGCTTGCACGAAATCTGATTAACTAAATATTTATTCCTCAATATTGAAATCCCTTTTTTTTGGGGGGGGGGGAGTTCTCGTTCATGTTGTGTGAAGTGATTTTTTTATTCTGTGCAGATTTATAACAAGGAAACAAATTTAAATTAACTTTGAAAACACAGAAGCCAAAAAGAAATGAAGTGATGGCTACTTTCGACAAGAATTAATCAATTGCCACGGATGAACTGAAAGTCTGAAATTTATAATGCGAAAAGTAGTTCTAGGTGTTTCAAAGACCATTCAGGTTTTTTTTTTTTAACTTTTCTGACACAATGCTGCTAGCTTGCGATCGACGTCAGATAATATGGAACCATCTAAGATTTCAAGAACGTATGTAAAGGAGGGGATTCAAACACCCCCATTGTAAATGGAATTTTTTAATATTTGGTCAAACTACTCATTTTTTAAAAAATTCCTAAACGACTTCCTATAACATCCCTCACAAGAGAAGCAAAGTCAATGAAGAATCTCTCCATTTTATTCACATGCAATGTTTTCCTTTTTTATTACGGGAAAACGTTCACAGCATTCAAATGATCCCTCTTCGTCTATCGTTATCTCTATAGTAATGGGGGATCGTTTTTAAGAGACATAATGCGGAAGATAACTTAAAATGTTTGTATAAAATTGCTTCATAGAGAATTTTTTTTTTTTATCTATTCAAAAAGCACCCTGTATAAAGTGTAAAGGCTAACGCCGGATTAGATTTCAAATTTTATTTTATAATTTTGATCTCTCTGTTCTTATAATCGTCACTTTGTTATATTTATAACAAAGTAACTATTATAAAAAATTAAGAGACTAAATTTTACAAAAGTAGACATTCGAAACATATAACTGTTTAAGAAAATTAAACAAATTTATTTTCGATAACCAAATTAATAAATATACAATGATTAAATAAAGTAAATATACTATAATTAAAAAAGTGAACTTTAGCATCGGCAATTGCTTTTAAGTTTTGATTTGAATACATATAGGGTAAACCAACCAGTGAAGGAACATTTCATATATATTGATTAAAAATAAGAATTTGAAAGTTTTTCTTTAGATTGATTGGTAACAATAGCTTACTGCCTAACAATAGGAAGTCATCTAGTAATGTTTTAGATTACCTGGTCAAATAGACTTCTCTGGAGAAAAAATTTAATTTATTATAATCTCTGCAACACCTTGTTTCTTTGAAAAAATTATAAGGTGAGTGTTTGTATTTACATGTTTGAAGTGGAATTAATTGCGTGTAATAGTTTTTTTTTCTCACTGTGAAAAGGAGAATTCAAAATATAGTTATTGAAGTTACGTTTTATTTTTTTTAAGCATCATAGCATAATAAAGTACTGAAATAAGGGGGTGTTTATTCACTGGATCACCAAACGATAAAAAACCAGTGACGGAACAAGTGTTCCTTTACTGTTTTTTTTTTCTAAGTTAATGAAAATATAAGATAAACTTTAATTTTCTTGTACCTTTAGTGATGTTCCGCATCAAAAGTATGTTAAAAATACGAAAAACAACTTCTAACCAGTGAGGGAACAGGCATGTTCCTTTACTGGGCATAGATTTCCCAGTGAATGAACAGTATGTGTTAATATGTTGACACTTTAATTTTCAATTCATGATTACAAAAAAAAGTTAACATTTTCCAAGTATTTATATGTTATAATTTCAAGAATAGGCTTGTTTTTAAATATTTGTATGGCTTATAAACTCATAAAGAGCATTAATAAATAACCAAAATTAAGTGTTCCTTTACTGAGTGTTCATTCACTGGTAAGAGCTGTTCCTTCACTTGGTCTTCTTACTACTTGTTATTTGAACCTCCAAAACTTTAAAACAATAATTATGTAAGTTCTCTACAATTGTTTTACATAATTTGCAATTAGTAACAAATATGTTGACACTGTCATTTAACTAAAATTGCGAATTGTGAAATTAATATGATTTTTTAGAAGGCAAGCGGAGCTTAAGTGTTCCTTCACTGGTTAGTTTACCCTATGTTATGATTATAAGAAAAAAATTAATTAAATAATTATTATGCAATTATTTTTTTTTCTATTAACGTAATCATAGTAAAGGAAATAGAGGAAAGAAACATAAAAAGCTTTTGAAAAACAGCATTCAGAAATAAACACTTTTTATAAAACATTTATTTTAATACTTTTTAATTTATATTACAAACATGTAACTGAAACTATAGTTGTTTTTTGAATAATCCAATATTTCAAAGCAAGTATTCAACAATATTACCCTTTCTGTAATTTTTTTTAATTAATTAAATCTTAATTATAAAAGGGAGTATTATGCAGACCTGAGACAATATATTTATCCTCTTTCAAGGAAAATGGAGACAATTTTGTGGGGAGAATAGGATGTTTTCTAAAAAGAACAAAAATTGAATGAGACTAATAACGAGATGACCAAACAAATAGTTAAAAAATTATAAAATGTATAGCCCGTGTGTGCTTTGAAGTTAAGAGTCACATGCTATATTAAATTTAATGAGTAAAAAGGAATTAAATTATGAATCTAATAAATTATGGGAAATAAAGAATAAAAGCTTAAGTTTAAGAAAATTTTATGTATAATAAAAAACCAGATGATTAAAAGTAAGATAATTCAGTTTGAGGGACCTCTCTTCAAGCGAGTCAGTTTGGAAGTGAGTGGAGTTTCCCCACTTCAGTTCGTTTGCAGAGGCTAATGACTAATTTCCTTGTTTAACTCTTGTGTGGCAAGAACTCAAAATTTGGCCTTTATGAGAGGTATGTTTAGAACTGTAAGTAATTTTATGTATCTCGTGTTCGAGTAAATTTCGATAGCGAGGTTGAAACCTCCATTCTCCGCCCCCTTCCTAGACTCTGCTCTTTTATTTTCTGCTGTGACATTGGAAACCAAGAATTTTCCCATAGATCAGCAATAGAAATCTATCTTTTGGCCGTTATCAAGCTTATATTTCAAACTGCCTATGCATGGGGTCTGTCCAGGACAAATTTACTACCATTTAGCGGTACCTTCACAAATTCATCATTAGGAAAAACGCTCTGCAATAGAAATCTATTTTTTGGCCGTTATCAAGCTTATATTTTGAACTAAGTATGCCTATGCAGTGGTCTGTTCAGGACAAATTTACTAACATTTTCCGGTACCTTCACAAATTCAACTTTGTGAAAAACGGTAGTTTCACAAAATACTTTTTCTTAAAATTTTATTTTTGTATCCCTTAAAAAAACGATAAAATTTTTACCATATTTTTGTGTTAGTTTTTTAATGTATAATTTTTAATTTTCACATATTATGTCTAAATTCTCACAAAATAGGTACCTCTCAGAAAAACCTCGACAGACCCCAGCTATGTATTTCACACTGTGGTAGATTCGCATTGCCAAACTCGTCTCTTCTTATGAGACACTCTCCACAGTGACGTTTGAAACAAGGAATTTTCCTAGAAATAGGAATCTTTTTTTCTTTTAATTGTGTAAATATTGATTGCAATCTTAGAGGTTCCTACATTCCATTTTCTATTGTTATTTGATATGTCTATTCAATAAATAGTTAACTATTTACTTCAAATAAAGGCAATTTCAACTTTAGGGAAGTTCTTGGTGAAATAAAAATAATTATCTTGTAAAAAAAATTTATTGAATGAATCTCAAAGGAAATTTTATTTAGAGTGATGTAATATTATGTCCCCTACTGGATGTAATTGTTAACTTACTATTATGCCTACAAGATTTTGAAATAGTACAAAAACGTCAATTTTTAAGCAAAATCTGCTTTAGTTTTTGCTTCAATGAAATCCTGCAATGAGCGTATAACTGAAAAATTTTATCTTTATCACCATGAACATATTCTAAATATTTGTTTTTCTCTTTATAGAAAGAATTGTGGTTTCAAAGAATATGTTGTCTCCAACAAATGAAACACTTTCTTGCTATTCACCTATGCGCACTAAAACACCAAGAGTTGGAACACCTAAAAAACAAGTTAAAAGAGATCCAAGGACGGGAAAAGGTAATTGTGTATATCTGAAATATTTCTCCAGATATTTTGACCGCACCTACACTCGCGTGCAGAAGTCTTGGGTCAAACTCAATATTATAAATGGTTGAATGGAAATGTAATAAATAATGTATAATTTGATTCCTAAACATTATATGCGTATCAATCAAAAAGCAATATGCGTATCAGTCAGAAAGCAAAGTTAGCGCTTTGAAAGTCACTTTAAATCAAATAAAATTTTCATATCAGTCGGATATTTGTTTTTCGTGAAGCGATTTCTTTTACATCTAAGAATTGGATGAAAATACAATTGAAAGATGCAATTTTAACAAATAAGCATAAGTTTTGCATATTTATTTACGCAAATCGTGATTTTAACTTTAATTTATTATTGACATTTATTTTTGAAGAATTGACTTGAATTATATGAAGAAAAAAAAGAAATATTCAACTGAACTGAGTGCAAAGATTTAAAGTTAATGCAAGGAAGATTACATTAAATTGCAAATAAAGTAAAAATTCTGAAATCAAGTGTAATATATATATGTATATGTGTCTGTTGGCTTGACTAAATAAGACAGAAATTTAAAATTCTAACAGAATAATAAATTTTCGTTGCAAAAAAAAAACGCATAGAAAGGTTTAAAATGCCTTTCACATGTTGAGCAAAAACTGTTGCACGCTAGTGTAAGAGAAGTTGAGACTTGAAAAAATTAAGTGCCAAACACTTTAGAATCAGATAAGTGAGCAAAATTTATAAGTGAAAGTCTAAGTAGAATTTATACTTCAACATAGCATTTTACTTAAAACCCAAATATTTTAATTCCGCTTTTCAACTATTTTAAAAACTTTTTAACACTCAGTGGGGGAACAATCTGTCGCTGTGCCCTTTAGAATTGAAACAGTTTCGTTTTTCACTGTTTCATTAAAATTAAAGGAGATGTATACCAGTGTATGAAATGTTTGTTCAGGGCATCCTTAAAAATAAAGTCTCTAGGGAGAACATTTAGATTAACAAAATATCCCTTGGAAATTTGTTTGATTAATTTTGTAGCTAGGGAGAATCCTCTGTTTTTTTTCTGCTTTCTTATTATTTCAACTGTTATATGAGCATAAATTTTGTGTATCACAGGATCGGTATTTTGCAATGACGAGGCAGAGAATAAAAATGACATATTTTTTACTTAACGTAAAATGAATACGACCGCCAAAAAAAAAAAAACAAATCTTGCAATCAGTTTCAAAATGTGTACAACTTATGTATTTTGGAAAATTTGCTGACTCGAAATAAAATCTTCTCTATTAAAGTTTGTCATAAAGTAATTATTCAAATTCACTCATTGTAACAGTATTATATCAAAAAACGAAATTTTGAAAACCATATGGAAATCTGTAACAATAAATGTTAATAATTCAATTTTAAGGCCACGGCAAAATTGAGTTCATCAAAAAGTAATTTGCAAATTAAGCTATGTGGATATATGTCAATAACAGAGTAAGTGGCTCAAACAAAATAATATTGTACCATAACATACAGATTTTGAAAACCATGGGAAATCTAATTATAACTACCGAAAGACTACATGGAATTGTTGGTAATTGGATCGATCAAAAAGTGATTACTCAAATGTTCAAATTCATGGTATATTATGACTTTGAGGTTTTGAAACCTGTGCATACATCTGCCAAAAACATACCAGGTAACTACCCCGGAATTTCTGGAGGATCTCCAGAAATTCCAGTGTACTCCGGGCACGCTGCAAAGATATTGATTTTATCCGGGGAAAATAAACAGGCTTCTAATTTTTATATTTTTCTGTCTTTGGCGTCATATCCCTTTCACATCAGGTGTTTCTCTTCTCCACGCTCTGGCCGTTGTGTATAGTGCTGATGTCACTCAACCTGCTGAGCTAGAACTGGTCGAATGGCGTCACCATTGAAGCTGCAGTGTGTGTTTCTTCTTCTCTCTTGAATAGTTTCTTACAAGCATACGGAGTTTACTTTTTCGTGTGTCCTACGCCAGTTTTAGTTACTGATTGGAGACAGGATCATGTCTTCCAAAAAGCATTAACAAATGTACCTGAAAGAATATTAAGTAGAATGAACTGTATTTACTCATTCCACTAAGTGATCTTACAATGTTTATTGCAGCATTTGCAAATACGATTGCGCGCGAGATTACTGTTTGCTTATGCGAGCGGAGGGATATTGAACCAAATGGTGCCGATTCCTCCTCCAGTAAAAGCATTAAAGACATGTTTTCAGGATCTGCAAATTAAAACCAGAATGTAATAAAAGCGGAAACTCTCTTTGTGAATTTTTTAATCCAGCACGATTGCCTTTATCTGTTGCTGACTATGCAAAACAACTTGTATGCCGTGATGAGTGTGGCTTTTATGAGTTTACTTTAGTGACTGACGGCAGCAATTCGTCTGGTGACCAACTTCTTCCTCTTGTAGTAACATTCTTTGATGATACTTGCAGTAAAATTAAGACAACCCCAAAGTCGGATGGTACAGGTGAAATTGATAGTGTTCCCTGACAATGTGTTATGAAGAAAAAGAATTCTAATCCATCTAGCTGCTAAACATGCTACAAAGTGTAGAAAGTTTTTTGATAGACTAATATTTGAAGAGCTTTTAAAGTTCGGTGAAGAACTGTGTAACCTACGAAACAGCAAAGGCTCTCAAGTATGAGGTAGCTATCAATGGGCAGACCCTTAAAAGAAACTTTTTTTCTGAGGAAGAGAATTCAGGAACTTCCATATGATTGAAGAATATTTTTTAAGATAAACTAACTCAACTCTACCTTTTCTTTTTACAATCTCACTGTGTGAATCATGTAATACAGAGAGAACTTATTAACCTATTTAGCATATTTTGTCTAGATTCGTAAAATAAACGGATCCTTCACAAATTTTTTTTTTTTTTAATAACAGCAGGCACTGAACTTTTGTTCTTCGCCTTAGAAGATGCCGGAAGTGTTGCTCATTTATCGCCTTCACAAAATATGTTTTCATAAAAACGGACCCTTCACAAATTTGTTTATCTTCATTATTGTTTTGTTGATCGAATAAACCCTTCCCAGGGGAGGGGGGAAACGGTTCGAAATGAACTAAGTTTTCCAAGTTTAAATTCCAAATGTGGTATTCTAAGAAAATATTTCTATATTTACAAACATGTGCACATTCTTATTAATATTAAATGATTTTTTTTGTTTGTAAATAAATATTTAATCAATTTATATTTATTCATAAAATTAATTAATGTAATATTATGTAAATAAACATTAATTTCTGGCAACTTCTTAAATAAAATAGTATGAATTTAAGAATTGTTTAAATTTACTTAATGTGTTACACATTAAAAGTGATACATAACTAAGTTGTGTTATTTAAAATCTGTCAATTGAAATTATTAAAAATGTGAATGATTTTGTTTCTACATTATTCATCCGAAATGAATATTCTGTGTTGAGCAGTATAGGCTAAATACCAACTATTTGCATGTTGCATCTCTAATTTAGTAGCAGCAATTGTATAGCAGAATCTTGTATCTATTTACAATTTAAAAGCTTCTTGAAAAGGTTTTAGGAATTTTTAGAATAACAGGTCCCTATTTGCACAAATTCACAAAAGCAGGACCCTGGTTGAAAGAATGCGACTTAACGCTTATTTTATAGTCACAAATTATGAGTAAATTTTTCACAATTTTACAAAAACAGGATCTTTCACAAAATGTCTGTACAGACCCCTGCATACTTATTTTGCCTCAAAGCAATGCTGCTACAATGCAGTATTAACTGAGCAAGATTTACTGAAAGCTAAATAAGCTACTTTTGTTGCTTTGGCAAAAAGAATAAATTTTTGATTTTTATGTAACAATATCATGAAGAGAGCTTCATTTGCTTCATAATTATTCTCGCTACAATTCTAATTTAATGTAGTTTTTAAACCCTACAAATTTCCTTAGTTTTAACCATCCCATAATTACAATGCGTGAATTTTGAATTTAAGTTATCCCTTTTAATGCTTTTTGTTGATGTCCATTTTATCATAAATCTGTGCTTTTTTTTTTATCATTTTTTTGGCACTTAACTTTTCTCTCATGGTTTTGAAAGTCCTAAATCTTTTAATATGCATTAATGAATACTTGAATTGGGCATTTAAATGTGCGTTCTATTTGTACCGATTTCATCTCAAATCAAAGGGATTTTTTTTTCCTTCATCTTCTTCCATGAGTTATTGGTAGGATTTTAAAATCATGTATTTTATTAATCAGTTTTGATTCCCTTAATTTCTAACAGTTTCATCATCAATCTAAGTAATTTTGCTTTCTTTTTCAGTATTTACTACATAGGTTTGAAAATCTCCACATTTTTTAATACAGTGTATATACAGTAACAGTATCTACGAGTACTGTTTTTTCTGATGTTTTGTTGAATTATAGCTTTGAGCTGTAATGCATCATGTTAAAACCGCATAAAATTTCTTCTTTCATTCGAATATTTTATTTACATTGCTAAATAAAATATTTATTTTCATTCGTGTTTATTTAATTTAAAATAAACTTTGATGTATCATGCTGAACAACAATCTTATTATGTGAAAAATGACCGATCTTGAAATAATCAGTAAAATTAATATAACAATAATTGCCTTTTTTGTTAGAATATCTAATAATTGACAAATCAAATAAAAAAGTTGTTGAACAAATTAAGTAAGGGCACATATTTGCATCTAAATAATCTGCCTCTGAAGAGCAAACATAAATTTGAGTGCAATACTACAGATCTTCTTCTAACACAAGACAAAACTTCTAACAAGTCTTGAAAATCGAAATAATGACACTGGTAGAGTTGAAAGATAAAATAAAGGATAGTAAATCAATGTATGGTAGTGAAAATCATTATTATAATAATGATAATTAATTGAAGGTAAGTTCTTTTTTTAACCACCAATTTGTTTTAAGTGAATAGCAACATAAAGGCAGTCCTACCTCAATAATTTAAATTAATTAAAAGCACAGTTCAGTTCAACAGTTGTGTTTATCTCTTTTATTGATATTACTCTTAAGTACATTCATAAATACTTTTAATTGATAAACTTTTATTTATTGTAGCTGTACAAGAACGTAACACTTATGCAACAAATGTTTGGAAACGTGTGAAACTAAAGCTAGATGGAAAAGATCCTGATCCTATGAAAAAGTCAAATATTTCTGAACAGGTACGAATGTCTCTCTCCCTCTCATTCTCTCCCTCTCTCTGTAATTTTATCTCTATATTAAAATTCAAATGCATTATTTTTGATTTTTCATCCTTAACTCAGAAATCATTCATTATAGCTGTTCCAATTTAAGGATTATTAAAAGAAAGACTTATGTGCAGTTGAAAACTTATTCTCAAAATGTTTTGACATTTAACTCTAAAGCAGTGGTTCCTAACCTCTTTAGTTGCCACCAATTTTATCAAAATATTATGTTCACTAACTGCCAAACATGCAATTAAGATATATAATTACAAATTGACACCTATATAGGATATAATTAAACATAGTCGGAAGCAATGATTTTTCTGGATAATAGGTAAACGAACATCAAGATAAAAATTGCAACCAAAGTTACAAAAAAAGGGAGTTTTTTACCCTCAGAAGTTAGATGTTTAAAAATATCACATAAATGTAATGATGCCAAGTCTCCTGTTTTTTAACGAAAACTCCTGTATTTTACCACTATCTCCTGTTTAATTGTATATTCTCAAATTTCTCCGTATTTGTTGAAGAAATTTAAAAAAGAAAATTTTTTATGATAGAATATCTGCTGATTCATGCGTTCATTCAAAGTCAAAGAATGGGGTTTCCAAGTGTAACTATAAATGATAATAATATCACAGATTTAAAAGAAATTGCAAAAAACCTTTTTCTTCGCAATGAAAACTGTTCTAAAATTTTTCAAAATTGTTGGAAAAACAAAAAATACTATTACAGAGTGCGTACCGTTTTTAAAAAGTACTTGAAGCTGCTTATTTTCGACTTTCCTTTTTTTAAAGCCCTTAAAGGTGTTTTTAAAAAATACTTAATTTTTCCCTTTTCAAAATGAGATTTTTCCTTTACCATGTTGATTTTCGCTTCCAATTATGCAAAAAGACACAGTTCACATTGTTCTTTTCAACGTTTTCACAATTAATTCTACCCCAATCTATTTCGACGTACTCTCAGTCCGTAGCGTATAAAAACGCCATTCGTTATACATGATTCAAAATTTCGTGATTTTTGACAATTGTCAAAAGCATGCCAAAAGTTTTTATTTTTTTTGACATGACGGTTAAAGCGGAATAAAACCGTAGATTGTCAAAAACTTAAAATGCTTAAAAATATTTTTTGAGTGCTCGAAAAGTGCTTATTTTTTGTTGAATAATTTGGCTACACACCCTGTATTAATCCTCCTTTTCTTCCAGCAAATATAACTCAATTTGAACAATGTTGGAACTAACATAACAGGAAACTAAACAGCAAAAAAATTTCACACAGTCTAATGATCCACTGGCCTATTCTGATTTTAAAAAAAAATTATTTACACTACTCTCAACTAACACTGGCAAAATTGTTGAAACTGAAACAAACTGTGGGAATATAGACAATTTAAAACATCAGCTTTTAAACACTTTGCGTGTAAGTCTCAGACATATAACTCACCTTTTAGACAAAGTGCATGGAACTGTTATACATATTTTTACCCACTGCAACACATTTAAAAGACAACACCACTTTGGTATCTAAAACCCTTCATTAATTGAAGATAATCCTCACTGTAATATACCTTAAAAGACTTCATACATCAATCTAATTCTGCAATGAGACCTGCTTGTAAATAGAAAGAAAAATTTTCTGAATACAAACTCTCAATGTATAATCATGACATAGTAGAATTTGTGAATGCTAGAGACAGGAATCTTCTAGTTTCAAAACGGTTATTAACATTATAGGAATGGCAAACAAGTCAATAACATGCAGAAAAATGCGAGAAAATGATTGATTTAAAATGTTAAAAACAGTGTTTTAAATTCTTGATATTTTTATTATTTCTTTTCTTAGTTTTAAAATATATTTTAAATAAATTGCTGCACAATCTGTTACATTTATTTTCTCATTTTAAAACTCAAAAGAAGAAGAAAAAAAATCGCAATTTTAAATTAAAATTATGGTTTGTTAATTGAAACTTTGTTTTAATTGTTAAGGCATTCTTTAAATTCTCTACTTCATCTAGTCTTTAAATTTCAATCTTGCATTTGTTTCAAAATGGTTGCTATGCATTCAAAGCTATGTGTTATAATGAAAAATTGTTTTAGGTAGTTAGAGCTTCTAAAATATTCTTATAAAATAGTTTTAATAATAATTTAATTTTTATTAAACATTTATAGTTTTTTTAGTCATAAATCAAAGTTCTTACAGTGTATTTGGATAAAAATCAAAAGAATCTCTAACCCTGGTTAGAAGTAGTGCACTTCAAATAGTGAAACTTCTGTAATCTCAATTTAGTGTGTGTGCTAGTAAAAAACAAGGTTCTAACACAACTAATTTTTTGAATGTATTGGGTACATAGGACGGAGTGCCCCTGTGACTGAGTGTCAGGAAAAATTACGTATTTAGAATCACGCATAATTAAATATTTAAACATTAAATAATAATTTATCACTTTGGTCCCACTTTCACTTGCACACTCCTGAAATATTGATGTAATTTCAAGACATATTTTTTAATTTCTTAGAGGAAATAAAATAGTTGCTTAGTTTGTAGATTTCTTAAATATATGCCGTCAAGAGAAGCATAAAAAGGTTAAATGTTTCAGAATAATAAACTGGCTCATTTAAACATTTATAAATATTATCTTTCTTATCCAATTTTTTTAATGAAAACAATTTTAAACATATGTAAGTTATCCTAAAAAATTTTAGTCCTTAAAGTAGTGAAATTTTTACTGCATTTTGAGAGTTATTGTAGCTAAAAAAAAAAAAAAATAATGCTTTTCTGACCACTGATAAATATATAATGTGCACATATGTCAGTTGCTCATAACAAAGGGAACCACTGACAAACAAGTGAGGGAAATGAATCATTTTCTGAAGAGTGATCTCTAATAAATGGTATTAGACCCTATCTAGCGGCCCACCAAAAAAGGCAATTTTTAGAAACAAATTACTTCTATTGACCCTTTGATGGTTATGAAAGAGTTTGGCTCCCAATTGAATCGGGCTTCCTAATGCACGCAAAGGAGTTCCGCTCGCGAGCAAGATTTCGACCAAAATGGTTAAAAACGAGCACTACTCGTGTATGGAAATTTTTCTCCAATGCGCGCTGAAGAGCTGAGCTCGTTCCCCATTATTATTCTGCATTGATTATGTTACAAACGAATCCTACTCTCGAAATGTAGTTAGTTTTACTGTCTACAGATGGCAGTACGGATTCCAAGAATTTCTTTTAATAATGAAGGGGGAATATTTTTTTTTTTTACCTTGCACTTTTTATGCGTTTTTTAGGGTGTTTGTAAAGTAAAATATCTCAAAAGCGTAAGTTAGATAATTATGTGATGATTATTCAATTTAATATTTTTTATATTTATAATTAACTATTATTATTTATATAACTGATTATAATAATTTATAATTAACTATTTAATAATTATCATTTATTAATTATTTTAAAGTACGTAAAAACTGTTATTTATATACTACAAATACTTTTAAAAAAATTTCAAGCGTGTGAGCTATCTGCGGCATCGCCATAGAAGGGTGACATTTTCGGAAGAACGGCGGGAGAAAACAGCTGCCACTTTCGACTACTGTTTACTTGTAATACTTTGCTAATTAAGTAAACGAAAACTGCCCGTTTCCCTAACCGTGAAAGGGTTTTAATGCAAAGAGAAAAAGTGAAATCTTTTAATTAAATAAATTCTATCTATTAAAAACCATCAAATTTCTGGTATGTATTGAATTATTTGTTTTCTTTTTTAGATTGATTTTGTTATTAAGGAAGCGACCAATATGGAAAATCTAGCTGTGCTCTATGAAGGCTGGACTCCCTGGGTGTGATGATAATTGGTCAAAATACCTCCTGTGAGAGGTTTCATTCAAATATCTTGAGTAGAAGTCGCTTCTATCTCTTAATTCAATGTGGATGAGATTGGCGTGCTTGTTATTGTCATTGTCTCGCCACAATCCCCTCATCTCACACCGTAGGGCTTTTCGCCGCCCCCCATACGCCGCTGGCAAGATACATCCTCGGGAACAACAACAACAGACCACCACAGAGAAGCTGGTCGCAGAGCAGATATCTCGTGAGAATTTTTGCATCATCGTGACAACATCTTTATAAAAGGCAATCTCTTTATTATTAATAATACTCATTTTGTTAGTTGTACTTGCCATATATTTTCCACCACTTAAGAGACATTCCAAAATATATATTTTAATAATTATATATTAAAATAATTTTTAATGGATTCGAAGGTGCTTTGCCAAAAATTTACCTAAGGAAATACTTTTAAAAAAAATATTCTTTAAATTTTTGCATTAATATAAATAAATATTTGATTTTTCCATTATTGTATTTTGTTTTATATGTTACTTGTTTGACTGAATTTTTGGCATGTTTAAATTGTATTGCATTTATGCTATTATTAAATGTGTGGTTCTAAAATAAATGTTTAGAAATAAATTAGCGATCCATTACAAATTTTAAAAATATGTGCATGAATGAAATTTTAAAACTATTTTTGTTTTGAATTATTTTGTAAAATATCCCTAAGAAATTAGAATTTTTTTTCTATTTTTTAAGTTTTAATAGTGTGAAATAATTATCAAATAAAATGAAGCATAACTGTTATTCATTGCTTTGAAAGGAATGAAAATAATAGGTTTACTGAATAATTTATATTTCTAAACTAAAATTAGAGATAATTAGTTGTGAAATGAAAACAACTTTCTTTTTATCAATATTCTTGAACTGAAAAATTCTATATTCAAAATTTTGGAATTAATAATAGTATTTTTATAGAATCATTTTTTTCTACATATTAAAAATAATAATTTAAATGCAAGCAAACAGATACAATTTTATTGGCATAATGTATGAAAACAATGTATTTTAGCCTTTAATACTTTCTATGTATTTTTAAGAATGGTTATTACAGATTACTTTGTAAGCTGGGAAATACATGGTGGAACTTTTCTATTGACAAATTAATGTGTTTTTTATTATTTACTAATGGTGGGTACTTTTATTTTCATAAGAGAAAGTAATTTTTATGATGTCATTCTGTCTGTGACTATAATATGATTCTAAGCAAATAATATGCAGCGTTTTAAAACCGTCCAACCTATGTAAAGTTTTAATCATTTTTTTTCTCACTAATTAACGAAGATTTGGTATGAAGAAGAAGAAAAAAAATTTAGGTTGTCCATTTGTTTTTTTTCTTTTGTTTGCCCTTTAATTGTGAAATATTTTATATGTGTTATATTCAGTAAAATATTTACTGTAGAAATATGCATTTGAAGAAATAAATCCTCTCTATGTATTTTGTAAAAACATAAGTTTTCAATCAATGAATGAAAATGATAACAAAAAAGTTTAAAAATTTTAATGAATGTATTTTTTCATCATTGGATTTGATAATTATTTTTTTTGAGATAGTTTATAGTAATAATTAATCTTTTTCTTTCATTTAAAATAATTTATCTTGAAAAAAGTGTTATTAGATATCTTTTAAAGTTTGAGTTAATTTAATTCATGATTCAAAAAGCATAAATTGCTAAGTTTATATGAATCACAATGAAAAGGGAAGAAATGAACCCTATTTTCATGTAAATAAATTCTTTCTCTATTGTCATGTATGTATTTCTTTATAAGTAATGTGATATATATGTATGTAATAGTTATATTATCTGCTCTAATTGTGAACAGTTGGATCAATTGAAAGTTTTTTAAATAATTATTTTCAAAGATGTTTTTATAAATGAACTGCAAAATTTAATTTATCCTCCCATGCGTAAAAACGTCATTTATGTTAAATTTTAAGACTAACAAAAGATATGCGTGAGCAGGAAAGGAATAAAACTAGATATCCTTGGAACAGTAAATAACTTCAAAACTATAATAGATATCTAAAATTATGCAACAAAAGAATTTTAAATAGTACAGTGAAACCTCCAGTGGCAACTTTTGGAAGACACCCTCTCCCAGCAACATCTGCACCAAATGTGGAAAAGACCAAAAAAGAAAAGAAAGAAACACAAAAAAACAAATAAGTAGATTAAAATTTATTCAAAATATTTGCTTGAGGTTCTTATATGGAGAGTTGTAGTCAGAGTGCACTGAATTACTTTTAGAGTTGAAAGTTAAATTTTAGAAAGAAGAAAAGTTTTTTAAAATACAAGAAGTTAAAATTAAAAAAGCATCTCAAATAGACAAACCTCTTATCACCTTTTAAAACTAACTAATTTTTATGCTATAATTATATCGGTTGAGATAATTTTTATAAACGCTAAATTTTATTCCTGGATTAGTGATAGCCGACAGAAGTGGCATTTCCGCACCAAGAAAATCACACGGACTAAAATTAAAATAGTTTGCCGAAAACCGTGTTCTTGATAACATCTTGAAGCCAATGCAGGGTGCGTAGTTTTTTTTAAAGGTGCTTTTTTCATTGGGTATTTTTAAAAAGTGCTTAATTTTCCCTTTTTCAAAATGAGATTTTTCCTTTACTATGTTGATTTTCACTTTGAATTATGCAAAACGATACAGTTTACATTGTTCTATTCAACGTTTTCACAATTCAACCCCAATCTATTTCGGCGTATTGTCAGTCCGTAGCGTATGAAAATGCCATTCGTTTTACATGATTCAAAATTTTATACAGTGNTTTTTTTTTTTTTTTTTTGACATGATGGTTAAAACAAGATAAAACGGTCAATTGTCAAAAACCCTGTCCAACCTTTCCAACCCTGCCTAATTATGATATTTTGTGCTTAAAAATATTTTTTGAGTGCTTAAAAGGTGCTTATTTTTTGTTGAATAATTTGCCTACGCTTCCTGCAATGGGGGTAACCTTTAAAAACGGCCCTTTTACTGAGGAACGGTCACTCCCTAGAGGTTTCACTGTTTTTTTAAAAATAAGGAGGCTGAAAAAAAAATTTATTTTTTGAATTGTTTGTTAATAATTTAAATCTATAAGTTGTTCAGGAGGTTAATATAAAGCCCTGTTTGTAAAATCATAAGCGTAAAAGTTTTAAATTGCAAGAAATATTATATAAAATTTTCCAAGGCTGCAAATGTTTTCGTTTTTTTTTTTTTTTTTTNTTTTTTTTTTTTTTTAAATATCTAAAAGCTCAGATTTTTCATAGTGGAAATAGTGATTTAAAATGCCATCTGTTTACAAGTAATTTTCGTCTGCTTTAAAGGTCGTAATAGGTTAAAAAAAATAATAATAAGTAAGCAAATCTTTAGCTTGCTTGATTAATTTTTATGTAATTATAGTGTAAAAAAGTCTTTAAGTAGAATGTGTGGCTTTAGAATTTCAATAAACTGTTCTTTCTCTCTTCTTTCAGTTCATCTTTTTTTCTAAACATATTTTGTGTTTGTAAAATAAAATAGTTGTAGCTAATGAGATCCTTAGTTTCCAGCACAGTTTTTTTTATTCCTGTTAGATTTAAACTTAACTAAATTAGACTCTTTCGACATGACCACGTTCAGTGACCGAGTTTCTACATGCGTAAACTTTTTAAATTGATTTGTGTGCAAAGTGTTTTTTAAAAATATAATCTTCCTTAATTGAAAAATAATATTTTTTAAAGTAAATTTATGGGTGTATATTGCATTAAATAATTATTTCAGTAGTATTTGGAAATAAATTTTTCTTTTTGGTTTTTAGATACGTAAATCATATAGTTTATTGTGTAATAGATTTTTTTTATGTTATCAACTTTGCCATTTATTGTAATATTATGTGTTATATTTCTTTTTGAAAAGGTAGTAACAACAATTTCTAAAATATAATAACTTAATTTTATTATTGAATAATCTTCGATTAATTTAGAAAACCCTCCCATTTATTCAATGTGATGAAAGGGGTTAGTTTAAATGAACTGTTCAAAATTGCAAAAACTTCTCTGAATAAAGCTCTTCATTATTTTATAAATTAGCAAGAGAACTGCATGTCATTTTTCTGCATTGACGTGTGATGGTAAATCAATTGTTCTGATATCTGAAACAGGGTGCGTAACGTTTTTAAAAAGCGCTCATAGTGCTTATTTTCAATTTTCGTATTTTAAAACCCCTTAAAGGTGCTTTTTAAAAAGTGCTCAATTTTCAAAAATGAGATTTTTTTTTCTTTACCGTGACAATTTTCACCACGTATTGTGCAAAAGTGTGCTATTTACATTCTTCTGCTGAACGTTTTCACAATTCATTCAACCACAATAGATTTCAGTGTACCGTCGGTCGGTAGCATATGAAAGTGCCCATCATTTTACACGTTTGATGAAATTCTCGAGAGTCCGCACGTCACCCTCTGGAATCGAACCAAAAAATCTCTCGATCTTCTTTGTGATGGCTAATATAATCGAGAAAAGAGTTCTTTGTCAGAAACTAGTTATTTTATCATGATCATGTAAAGTCTTTGAAAATTATTTTGTTTAATGTATGTAGAGCTTTAAAATATTTTTTGTTGAAAGATTAGGTTACGCACCCTGTTAAAGTTGTGAGCCAATTTAATGGTGAGTTTCATTTGATATAGAAGTGATGTAATGTGGGGTGTTTCCACACATAAACAAAATTTCAATAAAAGCTGCAAAATTTTTGTCTACTCATCAGTACTAGAAATTTATAATATTCTTCAGGATGGATGACATGCAGTTCCTCTTTTAAGGGAGACTATTTATATTGTAAAGTAACATTGTCTTCTCATTTTAATATTCTTTTCTAAATTGTTCTTCTTCTCACGTGTGCTTTTTTATGTCTTCTCTTTGTTTTGAATTTAAGTTTAGGGTAGTGTTCCTTTCTCCTCTCTCTGATACTGTGTGTATTTATCCTTGACTTTATAATGGGATTGTTCTTGTATCAAATAAATTTTATTATCTGACTCTTTGCACATTCTTTCTCTAGAGATTGCTGTAGTGTGTCTACCCCTACAAATATACAATTCGAATTCACTAGTTTATAAGCAGAGGTGATTGTGCTCTGAAAAAAAATCCGGATTTTTCCCTAACTGCTCTCCGGAAATCTTAGGTCCAGAAGTTTTAAGAAATCATTGATCACATTTATGTATAAAAATTCTTGAATATTTTATTTAAAAATATTAGAGCTATGCTATGGCACAGAATAGATCAAGATGGCGAAAACTTATTGGGACGGCCTTTGGCCTGTCATGGGCTATAGTGCCCAAGAACTAGAATTTATACTTGGCATCTTTCATTTGTAAATATTTTTTTTTTTTGGTAGAATAATAAATGTGATGAGAGATAAACTTTTACTTAATTATTCATTTAAATTATGCTGTATATAATTTATTAAGAATTCAATGTTTTGAAAATATCAATGATTTAAATTTATAAAGACATGTGTCTTTCATGATTTTACTCAAGAAATTTTCTGGATTTTTGAGTTGAACTCACAATCACCCCTGATATAAGACATGTTAACTCGATTCTATGTTGGGGCACCTTTTCATAGATGAAGGTCGATAACTACTCTCTTCCCACATGGGTGACCTTCGGACGAGATGTGAACACTCCTACCTTGACAATAACGCCCACTTCGATTTGAACACGCCTACCTCTATGGATTATAATTATACTCGTCGTTGAACAGCCAACCCAATTTTTGGGTTTACGACTGCTAATGTTCAATTCCGTAGCCTTGTCATTTTGAACCAATCCAAAAGACAAGGAATATCCTGGATCAGTACCCCCAGAGGTATTGATTTGCTATGGGAACATGGAGGACTTTGCGACTCGACAGATTTAACGTGCATAAGTCACCATTTACCACACGAAGAGTCTTCGGCCTGCGGCGATTGAACCCACGAACTGTTGGACATGGGCCCAGTGCCCTACCAACCAGGCTATGTTCACATTTAACAGTTGACTTGTGACGGAGACATTAACCACCTCCTCCCTCTGTTGCTACTCGATCTCACGAATGCCAACACAGGAGCAACCACGACTGTGAACTTGATACAGCTCTCACGGTCAGGAAAAGCACGGTGATCTTAATACAGCTCTCCTGGTTTCTCACAAAACAACAATGATACAACTAGTGGTTTTTACTGTTCATCGAATTCTATCACAATTATAATTCTGGTGGGGGAGTACTGTAGTGTGTCTACCACTACAAAAATACAATTCCAATTCACTGGTATATAAGACAAGTTAACTCCATTTTATGTTGGGGTACCTCTTCATAGATGAATGTTGACATTGTCGATATCTCCACAATTGCCATCTAATTTTTCTAGAAATACAATTACAATTTTTGACTTTTTTTTTTAATACAGTTTATAATTTTAAAAGTGTTTAGATAATGTTATTTCCCGTGCTTATCAATAAATTTTAAAGCTTTCAGGATATTGACGGATCATTAAAAAATTATGAACAAAAACGCGTATTTTTGAGCACCCTATGCCATAAAATATAGCAATATGTATGTAACTTTGTTATTTTCCCCATTTGTTTTTAAAAATAATTGCTTTTAAAAATTTTGTTAACCTAGCTTATATATTTATAGACTTTTTATGAAATCTTTTTGTATTATGTATCTATTTTTTTTTACTATAACTTTAAAATATGTAATAAAATTAAAAGTTTTAGAAAAATGTATAATAAATAACAAAATTATTGTTTTAAAAAAAGTAGTTAAAAGTTGAGCAAGATAGGAGCATTTTAAGTGGTTATTTTATACTGTGCTTGAGTGGAAAAATTTTATAAATATATAAATTTGTCTTTAATCGTATTTGGAAACTAATGAAGGAAAAAAAAAAAAACAGATTCTAATATTTTGAAAACGTGAAAAAGTTTCGAGCAATTTTCTAAAACATTTTCGTACCTATCAAAATAAAGCTTCGAATGATAATGGGTTTTTGCCAAATGACATTTTGTACATTCAAAAAGGATTTATTAAAAATGACACTGACATTAACATAAAAGTAGGCTTTCTTTTACACGTTTTCTTTACTCATACCATCACAATTGGGTGTACGGATGATTATTATAAGCAATTATCATTTGTTATTAAATTTTGCCATGTGATACAAAATTAAATTTGCAGTAAACCCCTTTACCAATCAGAGGACCCGTCAAATTGGACTTTTTCCATTAGTTGCCAAATGCTATTCATTATAAAAAACGTTTGTTTTTTTTCCCCTCGCATTATGCACAGTATAAAAGAGCTACTTCAAACGCTTATATCTTGCGAATTATTTTCAAATTTTAGAATAATAACTTCTAAAATTAATTAGAAATAATAATAAAATTCCAAAAATATCTTTAAAATAACGATTTCCTTAAAAAATATCCGAATTTTATGTTGCATTTTATTGAATTTCTTTAAAGTTACTATAAATAAACATAAGATAAGAAAAAAATTGACTATAATGATTACGTATAATATACCATAATTATTTGCGCTAGGTGTGCAGTTTTTGTAAGTAATAAACAGAACAATCGATGCAAGTTTATTGCTATATTTTAGGGTGTTCAAACATTGGAAAAATATTTACGGAAAAATACAGTTGTAGAATTCGTATTAAAACTGCACCAATTACCATAGTACACATCACCAAAATTAATCATCTGCATAACACGATTTTCAACAATTTCCCATTGACCTTTTAACCACAAACTTTACTTTTAAACACGTAGCTTTTTTTTTATTTCAATTAATAATGTTACCAAAATTAATTAATCATTGGTATCAATAATAATATGGCGAATAATAATATTCATACAACGAATAAGTATCTTTTCACCTTTAACTTTGCTTTTTAAGGTGATAGGTTATTTTTTCATTTGAATTATACATATTATCAGGGTCAGGATAGCCTGGTTGGTAGGGCACTGGGCCCATGTTCAAGAGGTCGTGGGTTCGATCCACGCCGGCCGAATGGTGACTGATGCGCGTTAAATCTGTCAGGTCTCAAAGCCCTCCGTGTTCCCATAACAAATCATATCTCTGATCTGGAAATTTCCTTCACAATTACAAGGCTACGCAGTTGAACATTAGTAATCGTAAACCCGAAATTGGGTCGGCTGTTCAGCGACGGTTATAAAATAAAATACTTATTATCAACATTAATTGAGTATCATTGTCGGCAATAACAGCATGGCAATTTTTTACAGTTCCTCTTAACTATAGATCTCGACCTTTTTAACATTGCACCCTCCTTAAGGGGCAAAAAACATTTCAACGCCCTTTGTGAAAATCCAGTTACTTAGAGCATGGGGACGGAGGGAGGTGTGCTGAATTATAAGAAGAAATTTTTTTGCGCGTTAAATTTGTTCAGTTTTTTTTTTTTTTTAATAATGTGTACATTAACTCAATACTTTTCTCACGGCAGATAATCGCAGTCTATTTGTTATAATCAAAGTAGATTCAGTAATGAAAAAAAAATACAACAAGGAAACCAATCCTTAAAAAGAATCATATATTCTTAATTAGATGATTTAAAAAAACACCCAAAATAATTTTTTTACTACGTATGTCAGTGGAATGATTGTACTTAATGGTTCAGAGCCAGTTTTTTTCTTAACGCTCGGTTCCATACTTTTAGTGAGGTGAAGATGCAAGTCCCCTCTTTGCTCGCTTCCGGGGTGTGGTGCGTGCGTGCTCTTTGATACGACTTTTGTCCCTTTTTCAGCCATTTATTCGCTCTTTAACAAAGAAAAATAATTCTTTTCATATATAGAACACTTTATTCACTTAAATATATTGAAAAAGAAGTTAAAAAAAATAGCAAAAAATAAAATGAAAGAATAAATAAAAATT
>NC_092205.1:103839034-103906134 GCF_043381705.1 Parasteatoda tepidariorum | reverse complement strand
ATTTATTTAAGAAAAAAATATAAAAGAGAGAAAAACATATATGACCTGTTTTGCTCATAATTTTAACCACGGATTTGCACATGGAAAAATTGTGTAACAAAGAAATATTTTAAGTAAATAATTTTAGTCACGGAATATATATATATAAGCAAAGATTTTCCACTTTTACGCACTTTGAATTACATCCGTACATACTTAAATATTGTGCTGCCACATTGTGGGTTATTTAATTTATCCAATATAATTTCCTTTGGTATGGTACTATAGGCTATATAATACCTGAGCGAGTTTGGATATTAAAAAGTTAATATTAAGGGGAGATATTGGAGCATGCATATATATATATAGTATAAGCAAAGATTTTCCACTTCTGAAGCTATAATAAGCACTTTGAATTACATTCATACATACTTAAATATTTTGCTGCCACATTATGGGCCATCTAATTCATCCAATATAATTTCTTTTGGTGTGGTACTATAGGTTATATAATACCTGAGCGAGTTTGGATATTAAAGGGTTAATATTAAGGGGAGATATTGGAGAATGCATATATATATATAGTATAAGCAAAGATTTTCCACTTCTAAAGCTATAATAAGCACTTTGAATTACATTCATACATACTTAAATATTTTGCTGCCACATTATGGGCCATCTAATTCATCCAATATAATTTCCTTTGGTGTGGTACTATAGGTTATATAATACCTGAGCGAGTTTGGATATTAAAGGGTTAATATTAAGGGGAGATATTGGAGAATGCATATATATATATAGTATAAGCAAAGATTTTCCACTTCTAAAGCTATAATAAGCACTTTGAATTACATTCATACATACTTAAATATTTTGCTGCCACATTATGGGCCATCTAATTCATCCAATATAATTTCCTTTGGTGTGGTACTATAGGTTATATAATACCTGAGCGAGTTTGGATATTAAAGGGTTAATATTAAGGGGAGATATTGGAGAATGCATATATATATATATATATAGTATAAGCAAAGATTTTCCACTTCTAAAGCTATAATAAGCACTTTGAATTACATTCATACATACTTAAATATTTTGCTGCCACATTATGGGCCATCTAATTCATCCAATATAATTTCCTTTGGTGTGGTACTATAGGTTATATAATACCTGAGCGAGTTTGGATATTAAAGGGTTAATATTAAGGGGAGATATTTGAGCATTCATATATATATATATATGCAAAGATTTCCCACTTTTAAAGCTATAATACGCACTTTGAATTACATTCATACATACTTAAATATTGTGCTGCCACATTGTGGGCCATCTAATTCATCCATTATAATTTACTTTGGTATGGTACTATAGGTAATATAATACCTGAGCGAGTTTGGATATTAAAGGCTTAATATTAAGGGGAGATATTGGAGCATGCAGATATGTATATATATAAGCAAAGATTTCCCACTTTTAAAGCTATAATACGCACTTTGAATTACATTCATACATACTTAAATATTGTGCTGCCATATTGTGGGCCATCTAATTCATCCAATATAATTTACTTTGGTATGGTACTATAGGTTATATAATATCAGAGCGTGTTTGAATATTAAAGGGTTAATATTAAGGGGAGATATTGGAGCAAAGATTTGTGTGTCATAAAGATGGATCTAGAGGAACATGTGATACGATGTTTGGAAATGGGTGACTTTCAGAACAATGGGTTATTATTGAAGTGAAGGATCTAGTTATTTAGAAGATAATAATTTTTAACATTTTTTTTCTATTTTGTAATAATTGCTTGATCCTTTATAAGAGAACTCATGTTTTCATCGTAAATTTAAGTGTCATATTTTCTGGCTAAAAATTAATTTTTGTAACCCTTGTTGAACAGCCGATCCAATTTCGGGTATACGACTACCAATGTTCACCTCCGTAGCCTCGTAATTTTGAACCCGATCCAGAAGACAAGGGAACTCTTGGATCAAGTATTGAGAGAAAATTACCTTCGTGGAGAACTTTCTGATGGAACAAACACTGTAATATTCGAACCCAGTTCACCTCATTGGAAGGCGAACGCTCTATCCCCTGAGCTATCACGGCTCGCTAAAAAGTTTTTGAGATATTTTTTTGCGAAATATGAATGAATACTTCTTCTCTGCATTTTTAGTATGTTTTACTATAAAAGTATTTACAAAATGATGCTGCTAGAAAAAAATATTAACTCAAAAGCAAATGACAATGGATGGTGTTTTCTACACTAGGGAACGCTGCAAGCTCGGGACTGCCTAGATTTCCGGGTTACTGTTTCAGTTGTAATTTAAAGGCATTTGGCATCATTGTGTTTTGAGATTCTTGCAAACAATGTATTTGATTACTTATGTTAGTGATGTCAACTCTAACTTTNTACTAAAAGTGTTAACACTAACGTAAGATGGTGCACAGCTTGCAACACGAACAAACAGTAATAAACAAATGGAAAGAGGCCAAATCAAGACTGCCAAAAAAGCGAGATATTCAAAATCTAGCAACCATGTCACCATTTTTAATAACAAAATAACTAAAACAAATTTTCACTCCAAACTCCCGAGAATTACATAATAACATTAATATCTTATGAAATACGGCAGATTTGAATTATTTGATTATCTAATTTATTTCTTTTATTGAAAACAAAATTATCCGTTTGAAAACATCGCCTATCAGAATAAAATGTAGTAAGCAGCTGCAAACTTTTTAACCGGAACTAGAGTAGGTGCCAAGCTCGAGATTGTTATTGTTTACATTCCTATTGAAAACACCATCCATTAGCTTTCTTTTAAAAAAGATGCATGATTGTTGTTTTGCAAATAATTTTTTTTTAGATTATTTTCTTTTCGAATAATAATAATTTTACTTTTATTTACTTTATAATTGAAAAAACTGTTGTTTTTTAAGTTAATAGCATGAATGTTAAATGAAATATTATAAATACTGAGAATATAGCATCATAGGATATGGAGAGTAAAAAATTTTTAAAAAAAATGGAAAATAGATTGTGGACAATACGGATAATAATATAATATGAACAATAATTTATGGATTCGTCAAATGGAACTTAATTACCAATTATGAAGAAATATGCTATTTTGTGACCAAAAATCATACAATCAAAACAGCTTACCATTCGTTAACATATCGATTGCTGGTCGAGGTGGCATCACATTATTTATTTTATTGATGGTCTGATTCAGATTTTAGCTGTCGCAGATCATCGTTAGTTTTGAGACAGGGTTGTGATTTTTTTCAATTAAAGATATATTTCTGTTAATTTTAAATTGTTCACAACAACTTTGAAGGTTAAAGATTTTTTTATCTTTTATAATTGGACACTTTGTTGCTTCTATGTTGTCTCCAGATCAGATTCATTTAAATTCTACGCTTTTAGTTAAAAATAAATCACATTTCAAATTAAAATTAATTACTTAAAATTAAATTACTTTTCAGGTTCTACTCATTCAGTGTTTGCTCCACATGGGTTCATAACTCTTCAACAGAATTCTTTTTAGGGTATGTGTATGTGTAGAAATATTTTTTTTTTTTAGTCTAACTATAGGGGTGCACAACCTGCTGCCCGCGGGAGATTCTGAAGGTAATAAATTTTTTTCTTCCCTTCATTTGCTTAAACATTATGAATTTTCTTTAATCAAAATATTTAATTCAAATTTATATTATTCTATAAAATGAATATATTTTTTGCGCTTTCATTCTTTAAGCTTCCTTTTGGTTAGAATTCATATCCCCCTCCCTCCAATATATGCACTTAAAAAAAAACTTATTATTAAGTAAAATAATACTTAATTTACCTAACAATATAATTTGTAAAATAATTTTCCGCTCTTTTTCAATAGAACGTGCCACCTAATGTGTCTATTGGGCATAGAATGTTAATGGAGGGGGCATTTATATGTACATTGTAAGAGCAACCCATTGCAACGTTATTATAAGCACATAGAAAAGGAAAAATTAATTTTAAGCAAAACAAATTATTTATGTTTACGAAATTGTAAAATAAACAAATAAAAATGTTTACCCTTTTAAATTTTATTTTTATATAATGACCGCGTCACGGGTTCAAACCCGCGGGACTAGCAATCTGACCCTACAGGCCACACCTGTGTTTCCAATTTATAACTAACTTTCAAAGTACTTTCTCACGATTGATGCAATGAAACCATATCCGGCCACATGGAGGGGGCTTTAATTTCTCTATAATTATTTCCTTTGGTAAGTAAAATACCTGAACGAGTTTGAATATTAAAGGCTAATATTGAGGGGAGATACGTGCACTCTTCATTTTAACGCTAACATATAATGTATGTAACAAAAAATGTATGCAAATTGTGGGTCCCTTAATTAGTTCATGATTATTTCCTTTGTTATTGTAGCATAGTATATTATAATATACTACATGACTAGGGGTCCGTTAACGGACCCTTCACAAAATATCTTTTCATAAAAACGGACCCTTCACAAAATAATTTATCTTTCTTTTAATCGGACCCTTCACAGATTTGTTGATCACCATTATTGTTTTGTTAATCGAATAAACTCTTCCCTGTGGGGGTGGGGAGAACTAATTTTCCCTAAGTTTGAATTCCATATGTAGTATTCTAAGAAAATATGTCTACTTTTACAAACATCGTGTGCGCATTCTTATTAATATTAAATAATTTTTTTTTGTAAATAAATAATTGATCAATTTATATTTATTTAAAAAATTAATTAATAGAATATCATGCATTACAATTTTTTAAATAAAATATTATAAATTTAAGAATTGTTTAAGTTTACTTAATGCGTACCACATTAAAAGTGATACAAGTGTTACTTAAAATATGTCAATTGAAATGATTAAAAATGTGAGTGATTTTGCTTCCATTATTCGTCCGAAATGAATATTCTGTATTCAGCGGTATAGGAGGCTAAATACCAAAATATTTGTATGTTGCATCTCTTATTTAGTAGCAGCAATTGTTGAGCAGAATCTTGTATCTATTTACAATTTAAAAATTTCTTGAAAAGGTTTTTAGCTATTTTACAATAGCAGGACCCTGTTTGAAAGAATGTGACTTAACGCGTATTTTATATTCACAATTTATGAAAAGTTTTTTCACAATTTTACAAAAACAGGACCTTTCACTAAATGTCTGGACAGACTCCTGATGAAAGAGTTTTTCTATTTATTTTTTATAACCGTCGTTGAACAACCGACCCAATTTTATGGGACTGCTAATGTTCAACTCCGTAGCCCTGTAATTTTGAACCCAATCCAGAAGACAAGGGAACTCCTGGATCGAGTATTGAGAGAAACTTGCCTTCGTGGAGGACTTTTTGATGGAGCTAACCCGCATTTTCGTTACATGGGGAGGAAAGCTACGAGGATCTCCTACGGTTAGACTGACGGCAAGGGGACTCTAACCCATGATCCGTCTACCACTGAGGATATTTCACGTCATTACTGTGGTCGGTGCAAGCCGGATGCGGAATTCGTATCGACTAGGATTCGAACCCGGATCGCCTCATTGGAAGGCAAACGCTCTGTCCCCTGAGCCATTGATGATGGCAGAGTTTTTATTTTATTTGGCCGTTGAACAACCGACCCAATTAGATGACAGAGTTTAAAAATTATAAGTTAATATTAAAGGGAGTTATATATATAAGCAGTGGCGTAGTTTTAATGCGTGTTTGGAGGGGGTTTATCGCACGCCTCCACACGGCTTCTTATAGATAGACCGATCAGACAACCATGAAGTAAAACCAGTTCATGAAGGAGCCACTTAAAAAAAAAAAAAAAATGGCAGCAAATGTTTAAAAAAAATTTTAAATTTATGAATATGATTGTTTTGGCTTATTTACTTGTCATCCAACCACAAATTTATATGGTAAATTTCTCTTAATTACTTTTAAAATAGAATACGTCCACAACTGGTTCACTTTTTAAATAGACTCTACACTGACTACTTATGAAAAACCATGTGGAGGCTTCTGATGTAGGAAGCGATGGTTTCCTTCAGATATATATATATACAGGGTGTCTCAGTTAAGTGTTTCAGAACTTCTAAGAGGGGTAGGGGGCATCTTGACGACTCGAAATCATATAGCAATGTGGCGTCGGAAATGCTTTCCTGAAGCAGTGACGTACACAGAAACACCATAAAGAAAGGAGACCGTAAGTGAAAAATCGCTATAATAATACATTGAAAAAATTATATGGTACATGGGCCAAAGTAAGTGTTCGAAGTTTCTGCCACCGGCTACAATGTACACCTCACATCTCCGGTGCGTGGACATTCGAACATTCTGCAATACTCCAGGCATATCTCGCAGGCAGCTACTGCGATTCTTGCAACCAGCATTATCAACAGGGGTGTCATAAACCAGTGTTTTCATATGACTCCAGAAATCAAGACATGATAGGTCGGGTGACCGAGGAGGCAATATAATTTTTTCAATGTATTATCATAGCGATTTTTCACTTACGGTCTCTTTTCCTTATGGTGCTTCTGTGTACGTCACCGCTTCAGGAAAGCATTTCCGACCCCACATTGCTATATGATTTCGAGTCGTCCGGATGCCCCCTTCCCCTCTTAGAAGTTCTAAAACGCTTAACTGAGACACCCTGTATATATATATATATATAACGTCGTTGCCGAGTGGAAGGATTAAAACAGGTTTAATGCAGGGAAGGAGGACACAATATTTATTTATTAATTATTAGACAGAGATCAGCTACAAAAGTGGTCACGAAAATTTGTGCTCCTAGATTATATGTTAGGGAAAATCTTGCAAAGTAAATCCGTAAAATGTTTCAATTTAGGGAAATCTTAGTAATTGTAATTGGTTTATCATATAGGAGGTCGAGCGATTCCCACAGAGAGCAAAGGGAAAAATATCTTGCCCTTAATGAATGTATAGTTGAGCTAAAAATAGATTTAAGGACAGGATGTGAATTTAAAAGTGTGAGAAAGTGTTTCGTTTTGAATAATAAAAGAAAAGGATATTCAGAAAAGAACTAACTTAAAAAGATTAGTTGAAGCTCTTTATGCTACATATATATATATAAATTTTATTTTATCCAAATGTACAACTATAAACTGCAAAAAATCAGTAGTGAAAATAATTTTAAAACTACATCCTATTTCCGTACAATAGCTCAATAATCAAATAATGTATACATTTTGGAGGGGGTTTTATTCCCCAAACTACGCCACTGTATATAAGTAACAATTTCTTAATTTTAACACCTTTATTGGTGTGATTTGGCCAAAATGTGATAATTTTAAAAAAAAGTTGTACTTGTATTTTCTAAATGAAAGGTTTATGCGTGTAAGCATAAAGCAGGACAGCCTTTTTACTGCATCTTTTCTCTAATGTTTCCTCTTCTCTTGTTTAGCTAAAATAATTTCCAAAGTTTAAATCTATTGGTTACTTATCAAAACTATTATAAATAAATGGATACATTTTGTTTAAATCATTTTATTTGTACACAAAATATATCACAATAAATAAATAAATATTGAAATGATGACATGACTGAGATCAGATTCTTCACTTCAACCATCTATAGAAGAGAAATATCATAAAATTAGATTCATTTATCTTTAGAAAATATAGCATTATTTTCCCTAATGTAAGTGCAATAGGGAGTTTTTATTTCAAAAGTTCATTCAGTCGAAATGTTTATTTTTATAATGTATGCATATCTTATAAAAATACCGCTTGATTCTTAAAAAAAATTCCATAAAATAAAACGCACTGATACATTTCCCCCCATATGTTTTTTAAATGTTAATAAAGTATTTCCCCCAGTAGTTAATTTGCAAAAAAAAAAAAGGCATTCATTATTAATTTTAAAAAAAAGCATTCATTAATAATTTTCAATATAAAAAGGTTATCTGCAGTCTCTGCTTACTGTATTGTTTACTCTTCATCAAAAACCTATTGCAACACTTCTTAAGGATCCCCGTTACCAATTTTTTTGGAAGAAAAAAAAAATGCAAAAAATCAACCTATTTTTTTATTTCATTAATAATTGCAAGAAACTAAAACAAAACATAATACACAAGTTCTAAGTTGAAATGTCTTTTTTATGCGTAAAAAAATATTTAATTTACCATCGGTTTACTATCCCAAATGATCTCGGGAAAATGAAGTTAAATATGAGTCTTTGTTCACATCTTCATCATCTGAAAAATCATCTGCATTACTATCACTTGTGAACGCCATTTTTTTCTATGTAAATTCATCAGCCATCGTATATACAACTGTACAAAACATGTTTGCAGTTCCACACATAGCGAAACTCCCAAACAAAAATGGGGAAACTTCCAATCACAGCAGATTATTATGATTTTTCACTTTGCTTACGGCCGACTAAAAATGTGATAAAACAAAACGTATTGACGAATTCTGCTATGCCTGAGTTTACTCGGTATAATAAATAATTGCAATAGATACATACCTGAGTTAACTCGGGATAATAAATAATTGCAATAGATACATACCCGAGTTAACTCGGTATAATAAATAATTGCAATAGATACATACCCGAGTTAACTCGGGAGAATAAATAATTGCAATAGATACATACCCGAGTTAACTCGGGATAATAAATAATTGCAATAGATACATAACTCGGGATAATCAGGGAAGCGGTTAAGTTTACACATGTTGAAAATGCCTTTGCTGCGGATTCTTTTGCTGTAATTTATTTTTTGATTCTTAAAAAAAAAAAAAAAGTAGGATTTTTGTTAAAATAATTTTTTTTTCCTCGACAGATTTAGAATAGGTAGTATAAAGTGATGCTACTATTTCACTTCTGCAACAAAGCAAGTGTTTACCAAATTTTTATAAGATATTTTCTTCTACATGAGAATTAAATTTTTCAGTAAAAAAAAATATTAAAGTAAGCATCAATTCAATGCTAAAACTTAAAGTTAGTTTGCTGCAACTAACATTTTAAACAATTTATTTCACCTTTTCCTGCTTTCAGAGTTCTTGAAAAATACTTCTGTTTTCACATATTTTACGTCCATAATTTTTTTTTTTTTAAAGAAACATTCAAATTTAAACGTAATTTTTAGAAGCAGCAGAATGTACAGTTTAAAAACTTTTATAGTACTCTCTCAATTCAACGTAACTGTTGAATTATGCTCTATTATTAAAAGCTTGTATAAAGCAAAAAAGTGAAGAAAAAAATCAGAGGCAAGAAAAGCAATGAAAAAGGGTTCTTTCACAGAGGTTAACGCTTTTTGTAAAAATGTTTTCTTTTTACTCAGAAAAAAAAATGTTTTTTTTTATTTTTTATGGAGAAAGATAGCAGTAGCAGAAATTTCATAGTAGCATAACTACTGTAAATTATTTTTAGGCAAATTTGATAGAAAATATTATTTTTCTTATTTATTTGATTCTTTTAATTCCGCTTTGAAGGTGCCCTTGTTTCTACCATCTTTGCTATTTTACCCAAGATGCTTGCCCCAATCGCTTAGTCAGGAGACTTTAATGTAAATACTCTTCTCTTTTTTTGTAGTCATTATTCTTCGCATTAGTCTATTTAAAAATAATTGTTAATAGTTTTTGAAAAATAAGGTATACAATTTTAAATGACAAAATACAAAAGTTGAATGAAATGGGTCGAATAATTCTTGAGAGAAAAAAATGATAGCTTTTGTGAAATTTTATGATTTAGAATCTACGCAACTGATTTCGCTCAAAGTTTGTAATATTTTGACATTTAAAATGGTGTAAAAATAACATGGAATTCAATAATTATTATTTTTTTTTGATGTTTAAAATAACAAAAAAATATCTTTTCGAGTCTTGGGTTTAACTCATTGTATAATTGTGTGAAATTCGCTTTAAAACTTTCCCAGACACAAAAATGAAGTTAACATTAATTTTGACATCTCTCCAACCAAAACTGATGGTGGCTACATTTTGATGACCCTAATAAGTATGTTTATGCAGCTTGATTAATCTAACTATAATTTTATATTCTATAACAGTCGGCAAACAGCCACCCCAATTTTTGGCCAATGACGTAGCCTTGTCATTTTGAACCTAATCCAGAAGACACTGAATCAAGTAGTAGGAGAAATTTTGCCTTTGTGGAGAACTTTTTGATGGAAGTAACCCGCATTTGCGTTGCATGGAGAGGAAGACCACGAGAACCTCCCACGGTCAGCCTCAACTCATGATCCGTCTACCACTGAGGATATTTCACGTCATCACTGTGGTCGGTGCAAGCCGGATACGGAATTCATATCGATCAGCCGTCGGTGGGATTTGAACCCGGTTAACCTCATTGGAAGGTGAACACCCCTGGGCCATCACGACTCTAATCTAACTCATTAGCATATATGAGGTGAAAATCCAATCTTTAGAACAAAAGTTATTTCTCTTCAAAATATGTGATACATCAAAAGGGAGATATAAATGATACCTTCTTGTGAAGAGGAGACAGGAATGTAGAAGGCAATCAATCTTTTCATAAATTTACTTCTAAAAAGCTGATTAGTGAACTGATTATCTGCTTCCCATTCAAGAGTTTCGCAGGGTGGAGGAATACCTATTCAAAATAAAACAGTTCTTGCATCACTGAGTAGATAGTTTTAATTACAATTAGATAGAATAATTACATTTGAGATAGTTTTAATTACAATTAGTAAATGCAGTCTGAAATTATTAGAGAATTCAAATTAGCATACTTTTAATTAACAAAAAAACTGCTACATATTTTGATCTAATTGTTATTTTCAGGCATGGAACAATCTAAATTAGAGGCAAACTCTTTAATCCATTAAAAAAAAAGGATTTTGATTTAAATCAAATTTACTGGCCAATCCAAAATATTTGATTGCCAATGGCGAAAGGAAATTTTGTGCCTTGTACTTACCATGTTTTTAAAATAACTACAGCCCTTCGAGTTCTGAAAAAGTGTCACATCCCGATAATGAATATGAACCCACAACAGAAAGAGTATCACCCGAAGATTTTTGTTAAAAAAAAAGGCACATATTTGGGTGGAGAATGCATGCAAGTGCAAACTTTATTTTACATAATATATTTAAGCTCTCAACCACAGTAAGAAAATTTTAGTTTTCCTGAATTTTCGCAGAATTTATTTTTTTTTTCTTTACTTACAACAAACTTTTTCATGGTTGATAAACAACTACTTAAAAGCTTGGGATTTTGAATTTAAATTTATCACTAAACCAAAAATAAATTGTGAAAGTAGAATATATGCAACCTATACTCAAAGGTATATTAAGGGCACCCTTCATAAAATATTATATATATTTTTTAATGAAAGATGTATTTTATTTAATTTAATTAAAATAGATTTTCAAAAATACTATAACAAATGAACCAATAATATTGCATTTATCACAATGATTAGAAATATAAAGCAACAGATACACATATTTCAGACAAAATAAAACAACTAATTTAATTAAGCATAATTAAATGTTAAAATTTCACAAACATGATAAAAATGTTGCTTTGAGTTGAATAAGTAGCTTTCATTAAAAATTAAACTTATATTTGAATAATAGTAATTTTCAACTCAACCTTTTGCATACGGCTGGTACAACATATCTACCACATGTGATGGTACAACATGGTATACCGTAAGCAAAGGGTTAAAGGATAACAGTAAGAATTTAGAAAGCGTCTGATTATTGAACTAATTAATAAAATACAATTCCCAAAGTAATATAAATTAACCGATCAGCTCAATATAAATAATTACAATAAATTGTGACCATTTCTAAGAAAATTATAATTCAATAAAACAAAGCTTTATGTCATAATTTTTTAAAACAATAAAGCGCTTATTGTTATATTTTTTTAATTGTATTGTTGGCATAGAACTATTCAGAAACTGGTAATTAAAAATTTGAAAACTGTTCTTAAAAATGCATCTTTTTTAGTTATTTTCTTTTTCATTTCATGTGCCTAAGTTAAAAAAACTCATTATAGTTCAGTTAGTAAAATGATACCAATAAGAAGATAATTATTCTGAATAACTTCTTATCTAATGATCAATTTGTCAACTAATGACTAATTTTAAAATTGCATTATTAAATTTTTTTTTCTCTTTTTCTTCATTTCAATCTCGTAATTTACAGTAAATAACATAATAAAGACTGACTTTTGTTGAATTGCGTAGAATTTAAAAATTAAATGACACTTATTGGCTGAGGTTTATTTCCAAATAAAGCATACATTTAAAAATAAAACTGCAACTAACTTAGACAATACAATATTTTTGTCATTAATAAAAATGTCAGATGTTTTAAATTTTTTCAACTAATTTAATGAAGCTCACAAATAAATTTGTTCAGAATATTTTAACACCTAAGAATATTGGGGGACTTATTTTAAGGTTATATTTTCCTAGTTGGAGAATCAATAAGTAAAACTGACGATTTTCATAAAAACAATTTCTATAAAAAAATGCTTCTAAAAGAATACTTTGCAAAATTATAGATAATTGTTTATAAACATTTTAATAATTTTCTGCAATTACAATATATTAAATTGGAAATAGGCTATTTCAAGACTAATTACCTCAGTCAATTATGATATATATATATTTTTTTACATTTTATAAAGAAAAGTTTAAGGTATTTGGAGTAGTTAAAGGACAAAATAATAGTAGGGTAAGTTTACAGAAGAAAAAAATGATTTAAAGGAAATTTTATATGCTCTAAGGATTAAATTGGATTAATTATGTAGGCTTGGAAATTAATTCACACGAGTCTTTGAGAGATGTTTTGCTTTTCTATTATTCGTAATTTCTATTTCATATTTTAATTAATGGAAAGAAAACTTTTTCTTACAACACTTAATATCATCTCTTAGCATTCCATGTAATAAACATAAAACTACTAATTATAATATTTTCTCAAAAAAGTTTGAAACTTGTTTCCCAATAATGAAAATTTTAATACTTGTTTTTATTTACGCTATTCATTTCAATAACAATACAATGGAAAATATTTAACGACACAATGTTAAGTCTTCGATACAACAATGGCCTCATTTAATTTGTCATAAATACAATACATTTTTTAAAATCAAACTAATAAATAAAATCACACTAACATGATCTACAAATATCCACAGAAATTTTTTTTTTTTTTTGGGGNTTTTTTTTTTTTTTGGGGGGGGGGGGGGGCAAAGGGCCAAATTAAAAATACTTAATAATTTAAAAACCAATTTTTTTTTCGAACTTAAAAAAGTATATAGTTTAATACTTCATCAGGGTGCGTAGCCAGATTTTTGAAGAAAAAAAAAGTAAAACACTCAAAAATATTTTTAATCACTTTCCAAAAATAAAAAAAATCATAATTAAGATCTATGCGGCAATAATTTTTTTTTTCTATCGCTTTAAGTTCTTTATTTTATAATCATAAATTCAATAAAATTCAAAAACATTTTCAAAAACTTTACATAATCATGTTAAAAATAACTAGTTTCTGACAAATATTGCAGAGAAAATTGTGAAAATCATGCATTTTTTATTTAGGACGACAATCAACAAGACAAAGAAAAAATCTCTTTTTAAAAGATAGAAAATTAAGCACTTTTTACAAACCCAGAATAAAAAAAGCACCTCTAAGGGCTTTTAAAAAACGTTAAAAAAATAAGCACCATTAAGCACTTTTTAAAAACGCTAAGCACCCCGTTTATTCAATACAATGAATTTGAGAGTCCTTAGCATGAAGTTTAAATTTTTAAGAAACTTTTAAAAAAAATAAATAAAAAATCGTAAGTAAAATTTTTTTGTATTAATCTTTGGCAAAACTAATTAAAAATGTCATAAAATAAATAATCACAAACTATAATTTATTAGATTTAGAGAGAGGTAGAATAAATTATTAGAGAGAGGCAGAAATGTTTTCTCTTTACTGCAGTAAACAATTAATCTTTGTTTTATTTAATTGACAATTGAGAGATCTCCTTCTGTGAAGGGTTTACAATAGATTCAATTGAAATCAAACAAGACGTTTAAGGCTCTTTTGTAATAGGAGCTTTAGGATGCGACAGGTGAACAAAATATTTAGATTTTTAAAACATATGGTAAAAAGCAGCTTCCTCGATTGTCATTAATCTACATTAGATGTCATATTTAGAGTGATTGCAAAATTAGATATTTGAGCGCATCAATTAACAGAGATTGGGGGCATTATTGAAATAGAAACAAAGAATAACTGAATATAAAATCTTTATATAATTATCCCCTTTTAAACGACTATTTGTAACACTTTTTCGAAATTATTTTTATCAGTCACTTCTAATTTCATTAAGATTATTATTAACAACACAAATAATAAGGACTTCTATAGTAAACATTGTTAGTGCCTCCTCTACTTAACAGAATTCTTTATTGAAGAATTCCACCAAATGATGAAAATGATTCTCTTTTTGACCCTCTATGAAAGGGCAAACCTTCATACTATAGATCAGTATTTCCCAAAGTTCATACCCCCAGCGTTCTTATGCCAAATATCTTGCAACAAATGAAAATTTTAAAATTTTTTAATTAAAATCAAAGTTAGCCATGAAAATTTACGATTATGTTTTTTATTTTTTGCAGAGCCAGTTTTGAGCTATTTTTTGTCAACAGCCAGTTCTGACTTTTAACTTTTGGGAAATTTCTTTTACAGTAAAGGTTCATAATAAATTCTACTTATTTTGATTATTTTTATAAAATATAATTTTTATCCATATAACTGTTATCACAGCAAAAAAACAATATCATCCTTCTCACTGATGCAAATAAACTTATGAACAAAATTTTGTACCAAAAAGAAAAATAAACATATTTTTAAAAAAATACTTTCATTTTTTTATGAGTGGTACACAGCATTACGAAAAATTTAGAAAGGGTACACAAAAGTCATAAGTTTGGGAAACACTGCTATAGATTATTTAGAGTTATTTCATAAAAAACTCACTTTTTAAAGCAAACTAATTTTAATGAGATAAAAGTAAACAAAAGCATAATTTTTCTATTTATTTAAAATTATTAATCATTTTTATGGAAGCTAAATCGTATTCATCGATTGGTGACACCAATATTTTGAAGTGAGTGGAAGTACTGTGGAGAGGTACAACAGTTCTTTTTTACTCTTTACTTTACAGGGTATCTGCTACATTTTCACATTCATGACTTTTCATAACTATTTCCACCCAACAAAAATAGAACAATAAATTTAAAAAAGCATTGAAATAGCTTTAATTGAAGTGATAGGTATAACCAAAACTGTTATACTCTGCATCATCATATTTAAAGATTTTAAATTTAAAAAACAGAGTAAAGAAAAAGCTGAAGCAATAAAATAGCTGGAAAAAATACAAAAGCAAATAATATTTTTTTCTGCAGAATTATACTCTAAAGATACTTTTATTGTTCGTCAAAAATCAAAGGAATACTCCAGATTTTTTTGTTCTCATTTCGGAATTAAAAAAGAATTCGCCAATGACTGACTTGCTTCAATTAGAATTTTAAATTGATAAAAAAATAAATAAGAAAAATTCTGAAATCACAGAATTTTAAAAGATAAATCGCTCTAGAAATGATATTTTTCATTTCATTTCTTGAAAGAACACCAGCATTTTTAAAGAACATGATAAAAACATTTTATATTTTAATAAAATATGACAGTGAGTGGGGATTTTGTTAGAAATTCGGATATTCGGAACACCGTGAAATGGGGGGGGGGATTCCATTTTAAAAATTAGATTTTTTGCCGTCCTAAATCTATGACTTTCCATGATATTTTTTTTAAAAAATAGTTAAAATCCACAATTTTTGTTCAATACCGTAATTCATGACTTTCCAGGTGCACAGATAAATACCCTGTAATTTTTGCCGTATTTTAACACGTAAGTGGAATCACTGGTTATCTTAGCAATAACTTGTTGGCATGCTCTATTAGAGGGGTAAGTAATTTGTGTTACCTTTTTCCCAAGGCATGACTTCAATAGCTGCAGTAAATAATCGATCATTGGTGAGGATCTGATATTTGCTCTTTTCTAAACCACTCGATGAAGGAATCACTCCTGAAACAATACATTTCTTGTTCAAACATTTTTATTTACATTTCTTAAAATTTTCTCTCATTTATTTCATAGATTCATTCACTTTGGAAACAGCAAAATATCTTGAATTGAAAAAGGGGAGCGATATAGAATGATCGTCCATCCTTACGGATGCCAGAAATACGATTTTGTATTGCAAATTTGAATTCTCCATGGATAAACTTTAAGAAAATATTAAAAGCGTTTTATTTCACTTTTTTGATTTAAAGTATATTTTTTAAGATATTTTATTGTTTCCACACTTTATTTTAGGGTTGCCACTCAAATTGGGTTTCAAAATTCCCTGATTTTTCCAGGTAAAAATCTTAACATTTCCAGATTAGCTTTTTTTTCCCCCTCAAAAAATTTAGGATGGGTACAAGGGCCGGGATAGCTTGGTCAGTAGGGCGCTGGGCCCATGTTCGAGAATTTGTGGGTTTGAACCCCGCCGGCCGAAGACTCCCCGTGTAGTAAATGGCGACTGATGCACATTAAATCTGTCGAGTTGCAAAGTTTTCCATGCTTCCATAACAAATCAATACCTCTGGGGGTACTGGATTGGAGATCGATCGTTCTCTGATTCAGGTCAAAGTTACAATCTGTGGATGAATGAATGCGTCCGCCCTATAAAACGGGCTGTGATGTGTGTGTAGCTGAAGACCAGGGATAAGATTAGCCAAAAAGCAAAAAAGCTGAATTTCCACGATAGTAAATTTTACGCAAGCGCAACCCTTTAATAATAACAGTTTAAGGTAATAAATAATGTGTTGACATACAATTGTGTACTAATCTATCATTATATAAATGATTACATTGATACTTAACATTTTTTAGTGAAAATAAAAATTACCACCTGAAAAAATAAATCTGGAAATTATATTTTTCCCCAGTTCACATAAGAGACAATNTTTATGAACTATTCAACAAAAAATGTTTTTGTTTTAGAAATAATGTTCTTTGTAATTCCAAGTGTCATTTTAGTAATCCTTGTTGTAACAAATGATTTTCTGGTACGTTTCCATAAATACCATTTATACGCTGTATAAATTAGATAAATTGCTTCTTTTTCATTTTAATTGTCTATCATTAGTTTATTTATAGAATACCTAGTTATTTAATTTTAGATCAATTGTTTAATTTACACTTTAACTGTCTCTCATTAGTTAATTTATAGAATACCTAGTTATTTCATAGAATAACTAGTTAAAGTGTCAAATTAATAACATATTACACACTTTACGGACACGATCAGTTATTTCATGGAATAACTAGGTATTCTACGAAATAACTGCATTATATACTTTAACGGTAACATATATATTTACAGTGTGCCAAATAGAATAACTTTTGATCTAATGATTGGATCTATATGTTCTAGGGCTCAATTTTACTGGCTCGAGAGGGTGACCTCAAATATGCTAATTAATTAGCATATATGATATTTTAAGTTACAAAATCAGACATAAAAATGTAATTTCTTTGAATAAACATATCTTTTTCTCAATGGATTCGGATTTCTGACCCCCAAAACACACGCCGCAATCTGGGAAATAGGGTCCCCATAGTTTGATCAAGAGAAAGATTTTAAGTTTGGTTCCCTTAATGTTAATCTCACTTTTCGCTATATATCGAGAACTGTTTAAGCTAATTGAACATTTTTTTGCACACAATTATAAAATTCGTTTGTCTTAAGACAATCCCATGCAAAAAAAAAATTTTAGTAAATATTATTTTATTTAATAATTGTCAAAAAAAATTTTGACACCATTTTTTTGATTTTGACATCATTTTAAAGTATATAATTTTGCATGACAACCTGCTAAATTTGGGCAAAATCGGCAGAATAGTTCCTGATAAATTGAAATTTTGTAAAAGTCATACGGTCAAAAATTGATTTCTCAAGAACTATTCAACCTATTTCGTTCAAATTTTTTATTTTGACATGTAAAATTACATACTTTAAAACAACGTCAAAAAATGTATACCTAACAAATAAAAAAGTTTTGACTATCATTTAATAAATACTAATTAAAATTTATTTTTCGCAGGGGATCGTCTTTAGGCAAACGAATGTTATAAATGTGAGCAAAAATTTCTTCATTTCCCTTAAAGAGTTTACGAACTATGGCAAAATATGCAAACATACAGAGGTTCAAATTTTGTAACAGCCTGAGGCAGAATTGCAGCGACATTGTCACAGAACGTTACAGAGTTCTACAGAAAGATTTTTCTTTTGAAAAGTAAAAACTTTTCTTCAGAGATTTACACGTAATATTTGAATCATACATTTAGATAATAACTTTTTAACGAGCACAATTTACTAAGATAAAATCGCAAATCATTGAAATGTTTTGATTGTATTTTTAGCAGTTATTTATATCGCTTTTCACGTGGATTTTAAATATCCAGATATATTGCAAACAATATGGTAAATTCGAATCGTGCATTTGAGTATTTACTTTTTAAGGCAATAATTCTATCGAATTTTTGGCAGTCATTGCTATTGATTTCTCCGTAGTTTTTAAATCCGATATTTTTTATAACAACGTAATCTTGAAACGAAACACGCATTTGAGGAGCCCGATTCGCGTGATTTTGTCATCGATCTTTTTTCAGTAATTACTACTCTCCTGATTTTTAATTATATTTTTATTGTGATGATTATTTACAAAATGCTAAGAAGTAAATTATTTGTGTGTCCCCCTTTCCCACAAAATACGAGAATATCGCCCACAATAATAGAATAAAAAATTATTACATGTTAAAAAAAAATAAGGGTTTTTTTTTTTACAACAGAGATTGTCGCAAAATATCATTGTATCTGTTTGTCAACAAAACAAATAAGAAAACAAAGTTTATATTTACAATAAATTTATTTTAAAAAGATATTAAACAAGGAATTCATACCAGGGGTCAGTCCAGACATTTTGTGAAAGGTCCTGTTTTTGTAAAATTGTGAAAAAATTACTCGTAATTTGTGAATATAAAATAAACGTTAAGTCAAATTCTTTCAACCAGCGTCCTGCTTTTGTGAATTTGTGCCAATAGGGTCCTGTTATTGCAAAAACCTTTTGCAAGGAGTTTTTAAATTGTAAAGAGATACAAGATTATGCTCAACACTGTAAAATTATAATAAAAAAAATTAAATTTTCAAAAATAATCAGCAATTGCTGCTACTAAATTAGAGATGCAACATACAAATATTTGGTTTTTAGCCTATACTGCTGAATACAGAATATTCATTTCAAACGAATAAAGGAAGAAGCATCGGCAAACTTAGTTCGTTTACATCTGTCTTTCTTTCCCGCCACCCCCTGGGAAGAATTAATCCAATTAACAAAACAATAATGAAGATAAAAATTTTTTTGAAGGGTCTGATTAAAAGATAAATTATTTTGTGAAGGGTCCATTTTTAAATTAAAATATTTTGTGAAGGGTCCGCTTTTACGAAAAGATATTTTGTGAAGGGTCTGCTAACGGACCCAAATTTCTTCTAAACAGACCCCTGCATACCCTCACAAATAAAGTGACAAACGAGTAACGTAGAGAAAGAACGAATACAAAATAATCGGCTTCAACAGAAGCTTAAATACTCTTTAGGCAGATGACGTCACGATCCAGGCAAGAATGACCAACAGTAAAGGAAAAGAAACTGGCTGATATCTGCGACCATTACGTTACCCATGATGAGATAGTCATCCTAAACAACTCACGCAAATCGAAGCAATAACCTTTTGTTATTTAATCAATCAAAATAGAGAATACCGTTTTAGCATTTATTTGTCTAATATTCTTCTAAACACAGAGCTTTTGCTATTTTAAATTTGTAGCATTTTGTTAATTGGTTATTATTAAAAGTATCTTGCAGAAAGATATCAATGCTCGAAAAAATTCTGGACCCAACTCCCTATATTAATGGAGTCAGAAATCTGGGAAAAAAAGGTATGTTTTATTCAGAGAAAGTACGTTTGTTGTGTCGTAACTTAAAACTGCCCTAATTAATGAGCATGAAGGTTAGATGAAAAGGTACTTACAGAGTAGAATTGCGCATCTTTTGAACGATTCCCATCCAAGCAATGATGTTTTCTTTGAATGTAGCATTTTCATTGGATTCACCAGAGTAATCATGGACTAAAATCAAACTTTGATTGGCAGCTGCTCTCTGGAATATTATTTTTTCACTCACTTGAGGATAATAAGTCTAAAATAAAAAGCACATTTATTAAAACTGTGTGGAGAGTAGGATTGAAGATCTTGTTTAGCTTGTGGGGAGAGTAGTTATCGACAATGTCAACCGTCATCTATGAAAAGGTACTTCTACATAGAATCGAGTTAACATGTCTTACATACTAGTGAATTGGAATGATAATTTTATAGTGGTAGACACACTACAGTACTCCCCCACCAGAGTTAAAGCTGTGATAGAATTCGATGAAGAGATATCACTAGTTAATTCATTGCTATTTGTGAGGGGACAGCTGTATTAAGATCACTGAACTTTTGAGTGCTGATGGTGAGAGATGTATTAATTTCACTGTCGTCGTGGCAGTCGAGTGCATACGTTGTACGTCAGTGTGATTGAGACTGAGTAGCAACGGCGCGAGGAGATGGATAATGTCACAGTCACAAGTCAACTGTTTAATGTGGACCATCCATCGAAGTAGGCGTGTTCAGATTGAAGTGAGTATTACCGTCAAGACAAGCGTGTTCACATCACGTCCGAAGGTCACCAATGAGGGGGGAGGGGAGTGTGTAGTTATCAACGATGTCAACCGTCATCGACGAAAAGGTACCCCTACATAGAATTGAGTTAACATGTCTTCATATACTACTGAATTGGAATTATAGTGTAGTGGTAGAAACACTACAACTGCTTCTATTTTATGTAGTATTTCAAGAAATATTTCTATGTATCACAACAATAAAATAGATTAATAAAATTATTTTTTAACTTCTTGAATGGATAAAGTAGGTTGTCAATCTCTGCCTTAGATTTTATGTTACCTTTTTTCTTCAAAGTCAAAATTACAAAAAAATGAAAAACAGAAAAATAACACAATAAAAAAAATCCAATCCAATTATTTCAAAGTATGCACTGATTTATCAAGAGATTTCCACGAAGAGCTTTTAGATTGCCCCAATGCTTAATTCAGAAGTTTTCTGGATTGAGCTCAAAATTACAAAGCTATTGAATTGAACTCAAAACTTGAGGTAGCTGTTTTAATGCAGGTTCTAAAAAATTTTTTGAACAACGCTACACACTTCATGTCAGATTTGTTTTAGCACTCAAACAGAGTGGCATTTTTCATTATTTTGTTTATACAGTAGAGAACCAATTATCCGGGATGCTCGGGACCATCGTTATCCCGGATGTCTGAATTTCCCCGTTTTCTGGATTGACCAAAATCCATCAATGAAAACTTGCAAATGATACCGCACTTCCAAAGAATAAAAATTTATTCAGAAGAAAAAGATTTTATTTTTATTAATCGATGCCAAATAGATAAATATAGTTTTCTCTTTCATCTTTTGTTTCACTGATATGCATGCAATGCATTTTCCCCATCCCCCTCGTAAATCAAACAGAAATCGAAATCAGCATGCCACACCCTTGAGCTTGATTGACGGCTTAAAGGAGAAAATAAAACATTCCTCCCTTCCCTGCCTTCAAGGTCACGGAGGAAATGACGTTTCTCTGGGTAAACGGGGAAAAAAATTCTCCCCTTCCTTACATTTTCCTCTACTCAACTTCAAGGATGAGTTCAATTTCCGCTTTTTTCATAATCGTTCTAGTTTAAAATGGCGGGAAAACCGTTCAAAATTTTTCCCGGTTTTCTGGATGCTGGATAAATGGTTCTCTACTGTATTTTAAGAATATCTCCCTTCATTTCAATTCAAGATAGTAAAGGACCACACAGGTACAGGGAATCTTTTTCAAAAGTCGAATCTATGCAACTGTTTTTGAATGATGAACATTATTCTGGATTAAACTTAATTCAACTGCTTTGAATTATTTTATATTTGAATATTTATGAAAGGCCGACCTCTTCATATCAATTTATTTTACTGTTTTTCATTCAAGTTTTGATGACTTATCATTTCACAGCACAGAAACAAAGGATCATATTCTGTTAATAATTATATGGATCTTGAACAATATAGTAAACTTTTAGGGAATAAGCCTTAAGCAACAATTTATAGATATAGTATCACAACAATGTGGTATAAAGTCAGTAGAAAATATTAGAAAATTTTGCTCCAAGATTTACAATTGTTATAAATAATTTCAAGCAAATTCATGTATAAAGTCATATTAATAAAATTGCATAACTTTGAAGATATCTAACAGCTAAAAATTAAAAACAAAAAAAATATATTGTAACTTAATTATACATTTATAAGCATTTGCCTCCTTTAAATGGCTATGGACCATTTCCATGTTATTTATGTGCATTATGACCTATGTCATTATGAGAAAAAAGTAATGTCTCACCAATTGTTTGTAAAATAAATAAAAGGGAAGCTGTCTAATTCATGGTAAGAAATGCAAAGCTTGGCCAGATGTCTAAAAAAAAGTGAAGCTTTTGGGGAAACTTTTTCAGATAATCACGCACAAAGCTGCGGAAACACACAGGGGGNTGTTTAGGATGATTGTATCCAATATTTTATCTAATTCTATTAATACGGCTAATTTGATTAAGTTTTATCTAATGATTTTCTCTTTGTTCTTTAATGATATTCTACTTCATCACCATAAACTTTAATTCTTTTTTTTACACCACACAGCAGCCTAATCTAAATATACTATTATCTAATAGGAAGATTCTGTTGTATCTAATGTAAAAAATACATCGCTATGATTTATTATATTCATTTATGGAAATTAAATATCAAATCTTGTATAGAATAAAATCTGTAAATATCAAATCTTGTACACCCACCTTAATGCATGGCTCAAAAGTAACAAGTATATTGACATAGGAAAGATTGCAGAGAACTTGAAGAACAAGCGTGTCCATCTCTAACTTGGGACACTGGCCAATATTAAGTCTCTGCAGATTAGGACTATGGAGGAGTTGCAATCTCTTCAATATCCTACAAGCTTGGACTGAAAAATAAATATTCAAATTCATGTTCATCATAACTTTAATCAGGGTGGCTTTTTTTCCATCCGAATTATTATTTATGAGGCATACTATTGACATTCACCCTATACGCATCCAAAATTATATATATAAGATGACAGGGTTCCAACTCAAATGTGGAAAAAAAATTCCCTGCGTTTTCCCTGTACATATTATATACACTATATTAAGAGGAAACAACAATTACTGTGCTCTTGCATGAGATTTATTGGGCTAACTATATTTATTAGTTTTAATTGCTGGAAAAACAGCTGAACATACTTAAATAATGCTATAGTAAATTAAATAGCTTAGTATAGCTGAAACATCATTTATAAATATCCCATAGATTACGCTTTGAGTGGTCACCATTTTTTAAGACAAAAATAGGAAACAAAATTTCCTGTATTTTCCCACTTTGTAAAGAAAAATTCCCTGCATTTTCCTTGATATTTTAGGTGATTTCTAAATTCCCTGTATATTAAAGGTTTTTCCCTGTGAAGTGGCAACTCTGGATGCAAACTAAAAATGTTAATGAAATGAGTTGCTATCTTTTGAGTGTTTACTTGCTTAAAAAAAAAATTATTACAAAGTCAGGAAAAACAGTAAAAAAAATTATCCTGTAAAAAACAAATACATTTAATAGCTTTAAACGATAATAGTAATGAATGAATTGTGCTCATTGCAATTATATTTCTGGGTGCTTTTTCAATAAATAATTGGACATTGTCGTAAAGAAAGGGTTGTTTTGATAGTATCAAATTGACAAATGCTCTGTAAAGATGGCAATGTTGGTTAGCATTAAAAATTGTAGAAATAAGAGTCTGTCAAAAAGTGCATAAAAACTTATTTAATTCAACTGTTAATATGAGAAAGAGTAAACCAAACAACTTGAAATCTGATGAATTACTACCAAATAGCATCTAAAGACAATAAAAAAAAAATTGGGTGAATTTTTTTTTTTTTAAGTGTGTTTGTAATAAGGTTATTCCATTTTTGGAACATTGGCATTAAGCCTTTTCTTTTTTATTGCCTGTAGTTCAACTGTGTACATATCTTCGGTCAGAACAAAATGGTATCCACTTAGAAAAGCATGAAAATGTCATTTTAGGAAATATATTAAGAGTTTTTAAACAAAGCATAAAAGTTATGAATGATGTAAAATATTATTATTCAGACTTTAATTGCTCATAAAACTTCATGTTCCAGTTTTGGAACGTTAATCGGTGATAACAAACTGATAAAATTTATAGAGGATGGAAACTGTATCTTGACAGACATAGGATAAACAAGTTTTACAAATGGAATCCTTTGTGATTAATTCCTAATTTTAAAAACAACATCATGCGAAAGATGAGCGTACCTTTAGACAACACTGTTTGATGTAAAATGAAACAGCTTTTTTGAAGAAAAATTGTGAGATATTAAGAAAGAAAGCACTGAGTTGATAACAAAATAATGTAACATCAGAATAGGCTTTTATTTCTATGTAACAAATCATTGTATAAAAAGTTATAAATTTTGATATGCATTTCAACACAAATAGATCTGCTAGTCTTAAATACTGTAATGATACAAATGAAATATTTACTCAATTTATAAGTGCCAATATTTTTTTTAGATTTAATTTCTTGACCTGAAGTCCAATAGCATGCTTTTGTTTTCACATTATATTCTAAATGTAAAGTTCTAAAAACATTTGGTGTCGTAAAAACTTATTACACTTTTTTACAATATTATTTTATTTCTGAGTGGGTGTGTTGTGATGAACGGGAAATTTATTTTTAGCCCGAAGGCATTCAAATAAAAGAAGTAGGAAAAGAAAACATTCTAATAACAGGTGTTCTTATTTAACTTTTTAAACAACTAGACAATTGCTCAGACAGTTCATAAATGAACTAAAATTTTATTTTAATTATTAACAGATGACTAAAATAACTTTTAAGGTGAACAATTTTAAAGAAATTGATTTTCCTAATATATGAACCTCTTAAAGCACTCATTTTCATGAAGGAAAAAAAATGTAATTATTTTTTATTTAAGAAAACGCATTTCAAAACCTTGGTTTGACTTTTTATTGAGGCTTTTGACTAAGCAAATAATATAGCTGATGTAAATTATAAATATCAATTCCTGATACTACTTACCTTCTAAATGAGTTAAATTATGACAATGATCCACTATAACATCTGATACACCACACGCTATCACACTTAAACTGATTAATGATTCAGAAACCAGCCTCAAAATCTAAAAAGAGGAGATCATTAATGCCTTTTTATCAGTATCATAACAATAGAATTACTATTATGGTTCTGATTACTAAATAGAATACTAATTAGCTTTTAAATTTTCTCACCTCATCAACCAATCCTGAAAAATAATTTAATTATTATTTATTTTTCTTTTTGGCCAACATGGATTAAAATTTTAATTAAATTCATTTTCTCAGCATGTGAGATCTTTTGTTTCAGATCTCACAAAATATCATTTTTTTAAGTCTACTTAAATAATGTAATTGATGCCCGGTGGGCTTCACGCTCCCGTGCCACAGGTCCTGGGTTTGATCCTCCGGCCGGGCAAGGTTTACTCAGCCTTTCATCCCTCCAGTGGGTCGATAAATGAGTACCAAGCACGCTCGGGAACTGAACACTTGGGGTTCCGCGTTCGGCTGACCAGAACATCTGCTCTTGCACCCCGGAGTCCAAGGTCAAGAAAACTGAGATGGGCACAGTAGACCTTGGTCCTCTATGGGCTGCCGCGCCACAAAGTTCAGTTTAAATAATGTAATCACTTTAAATACCTCATTATGTTAAAAATTCAATTAGAGATAAATTGACATAATATATGAGATTGTATGTAGTTGCCATTCTACTGAGTTGAAGGTTCTGTGTTTTATGGAATTGGCTATGAATTGTGTGAAATTTTGTTATCAGTCATATTCAGCAAAGTTACCCATTTTATATGAGAAATCCTACAACAACAATTCAATTGAAAATGCATGTTTTGAAGAACTGTTTTTATGTCTTCATTTGAGGTAAAGGTTCTGGAGTTTTCCTTACTTTGTGACTCACATGGCAATGCTTTATGTACACAATGTGACAAATAAATTATAGTGATATAAAAGTGGAAATTCCTTTCATGAATTTTGATTTCTAAACAAGTTTATAAACTGGATTAAAACATGCGTTACATCTTTTATTTGAATTTAATCCCAAAATTGTGATTCACAATGCTTTATATACACAATGTGACAAATAAATTACAGTTTGAAATGATATAAAAGTTGAATTTGAAATTCTTTTCAAGAATTTTGATTTTTAAACAAGTTTATAAACTGGATTACAATATGTGTTACATCTTTTATTGGAATTTAATCCCAAAATTATATGACTAAAATAGAAGCTGTTTTTAAAAAGCTTTCTTTCATGACTAATCTATGACCCAAGTTTAACAATGTGATCATTCATTATCAGCTACAATCCCACAATTAAGTGTATTTTACAAGAGCTTTTCATTACTTTTTTTTATTATTAAATATAATTTTTTTTAATTTAAAAAAATTATTTGGATTTTCATTTTAATAGCAGGGAAGATAAAACTGAGGGTAAAATGACATTTTGAGAGTTTCTGTCATTCTACAATTATTATGGAGATCTAAGTTATAAAAAAAAACAAGCGTTATTTTCCTTTTAACTGTAAAGGAGAAAATAAAAGAAGCTAAAATCAGTCAGATACAAGTTAATTGAAATTGTATTGTGAGTACAAATTAATTTGGTCCGTTTTCAAAAGAAGGCTCTGGCTGTTAAGAATGTTTCATAGTGACAGTTGGTTTCGGTGGTTTCAGAGAGGTTAGACGTCTGTCAATAATATTCAGTTTATATCGCTTTGAGTTCCATACAAAAACCCTGTTTTTTACTTCGTTGAATACGTCAAATTTTGTGGTAACGAAGCAGCATTTACGGGAGGCTTTATGTTTCTGCTTCAATTGGAAGAAAGGTGCAGCCGAAGCGCAACGAATGATTGTAGAAGTTTATGATGACAATGCTCCAACTGATAAATCATGTAGGGAATGGTTTCAACGTTTCAAGAATGATGAATAGTCTTGTACACTACAAGCAGCTACAACCTGGCGATTCCATTATAGGCTATAGTTGATTCGTTTGAGCTGGGCATTACGATAAAAACGGCTGGAATACGAGCAAAGACATGACACAGTTATTCTTCTGCCAAATAACGGTCGGCCTGATGTTGCAAAAAAATTTTTGGAAATGCTCCAGTGGGATATTTTATCGCACCCGCATATTCGTTGGACAGGGCTCCTTCTGATTACTGGTTGTTCCGACGGATGCAGCACGATTTGGCAGGTCACCGGTTCACCTTTTTCGCAGAAATCGAAAATTGACTCCTAACTTGGATCGCCTCAGAAGACGAGACATTTCTTCGAGATGGAATTCGAAAATTGCCTGAGAGGTAGCCAGCAATGTACAATACTTTGATTAATCTGTTCATCCATTTTGCTCTGAAATAAATGCATCTTTGACCACACAAAAAACGGACCAAACTAATTTGTACTCCCAATATATAGGAAAAGATTTAGTTAAAAAGAAATGCATCCTTAAGCATATTATTGAGTCTAAGTGAGTGGGGGGTAATATAGTTCACACATTTTTAAGAATTCCGCAATAAGAACTATATAGAAACTCCCTCATAAATGGAAACAAATGTTGCATCAATATAAAATGAAAAGATAGAATTATCGAGAAATAATATGAAATATTTCTTTTCTTTGGTTATTCAGTCAATGAAATGAGATTGACCTTTCCCGTTTATTAACTAATTTTTATTTATAGAAATAAGAAAGTTGCAATTTTATTTCAGTGATATAATCATACTAGGGGGGTAAGCCCTCTGTTCGCTGCCGCTCACCAACCCCGATAATTTTCTTGGCAGAGAACAGTTTTTCTACTAAAGTTAAAACTATTCCCTTAACATATAAGTACTAAAAGGAATTCTATTTGCTTACGCTTGTGCCTCTATATTCCATGTCCAAATATTACTATCTATTAGTACAGTACGACCTCCAAAATCCGGAAATTTCTAAAATCCGGACTCATACGTCCAGTTCGCCAGAAAAAATTTAAAAAAAAAAAAACAATAATAATCGGTTAGAATAAAAATTTAAATGCAAGAGCGCAAAACCTGAACTCTTCTCCAGTAATGAAGAGGTAGGGGTGGGGAGTGAATGAAAGCTCATAGCTGATAAGTAAATTCCAGTCATTCTTATCAGCTCTGTATAGATAACAAAGAATATAAAGGGTAATCCCCTCGGGAGGAGTTCTTCTACCACCTTGTTTTTCCCCCTTGTGAAGAAACAAAACTGATTCTTTCTTTACCTTGAAGCATAGGAGGTGGGGTCAAGTTCTTTCATCCCCCAACAAAAAAAGGATTAGTATCAGCTGGTACAGTCTAGTCTAGAAGCATCTGTTTCAGTTATAAGTTGAAATTCAGCTCTCGTTTTAAGCCTATATTTTTAGTTTTAATTGCTAATATTATGTTATCTAAATGATTGATTACAGGGGGAAATGAGGAAAGTTTGATTTTTAATGTCTCTTATTTATTATTTAAAGTGTATATTTATGTTAAAATTAACGTTGGAGGTCTACATGCGCGCTTTTAATCGCGAAATCGGCCTGGCGAATTTGAAACTTCGATAATTCGATCAATTTAAGTAAGGTATCTAAAATCCGGACTATCCAAACCGGCAGTCTGGATTTTCGAGGTTGCACTGTATTTTAAAAAGTTAGATCTCATGGTGAACAGAAGTGATTTTTCAAAGTAATCCTTTTTTAAAATAACATTTATTTTCTTATAACATTATATTGTTCGAACAAATTTGATGAGTTCACAACTATAAATTAATATTTTTGCTAATAATAGTTGTACTGGAAAATAACTTTAAATTAAGGATACAAAAATATTTAAAGGAAAACAATGCTTTTGCGACTTTTGTTAATTTTATGCTGATGACAACCAAAACAATATTGAAATGAATGAAGAAAAACTGGGTCCTACCTCGTGATTTTTAGGCCAATAGAAATGCATGGACAACAATGGAAAACGGTTACACCATCATTAGACATAATTCAAATAAAATAAAAATCGCCACTCAGCTTCAGCTGGTAAGTTTAGTTGTAACATTTTAGCAAGCAGCATTNATGAGGAAAGTTTGATTTTTAATGTCTCTTATTTATTATTTAAAGTGTACATTTATGTTAAAATTAACGTCGGAGTTCTACACGCGCGCTTTTTAACGCGAAATCGGCCTGGCGAATTTGAAACTTCGATAATTCTATCAATTTAAGTAAGGTATTTAAAATCCGAACCGTCCAAACCGGCAGTCCGGATTTTCGAGGTTGCCCTGTATTTTAAAAATTTAGATCTCATGGTGAACAGAAGTGATTTTTCAAAGTAATCCTTTTTTAAAATAACATTTATTTTCTTATAACATTATATTGTTCGAACAAATTTGATGAGTTCACAACCATAAATTAATATTTTTGCTAATAATAATAGTACTGGAAAATAACTTTAAATTAGGGATACAAAAATATTTAAAGGAAAACAATGCCTTTGCGACTTTTGTTAATTTTATGCTGATGACAACCAAAACAATATTGAAATGAATGAGGAAAAACTGGATCCTTACTCGTGATTTTTAGGTCAATAGAAATGCATGGACAACAATGGAAAACGGTTACACCATCATTAGACATAATTCAAATAAAATAAAAATCGCCACTCAGCGTTAGCTGGTAAGTTTAGTTGTAACATTTTAGCAAGCAGCATTATTAAAAAATTATTACCTTTTAACACACACATGCGTTCTCAATTTTAATTGGCTGTTTTGTGTGTTACTAACTGCACGTCTTCTGTGATTGGCTATTTGTTATTATTTCACTCTCTTTTATGTAAAGATATTTCTTTTACAAAATAATATTCAGTTAACGTAAATTATAACTTAAAGCATAAAATAAAATAGTAATAAAATATATAACCAGACATTGAATAGTTTGAAGAGTACAGCTCAAAACAATAAGTTATAATGTTAGAAATGTATACCTGGACAGCATCATCTTCCATTAAAGGATCGCTGGTGCTGGTGGCTTTGTTTTGAAGGCTGAAGTCCTGTTTACGCTTGGATTTTTTATGTTCCTCTCGAGCAGAACTAAGGAATAAAACAATACATTAAGTACAAACCCATTTCAAATCTAATCTTCTATTATAAAAACACTACAATGATTAAAACTTCATACAGTATTTTATATTCAAAATAAACCTTTCAGAATATTTTAAAACACAATAATATTCACTAATTTTTTTAAAAAGAAGTGTTTAAATCTAAGTTTCTCCTTTAAAACATTGTGCATGTTTTCTTTCTTACAAAAACAAGATTTTAGGTTCAGAAAATTATTAGTACAACTTAACAAAAACAGGTTATTCTCATAGAAAGTCAGAAATAACATTTTCCATGAATGAAAAATAAATGATGTATTCAAATATAAATTACTATTTTATTACATCAGAAAATAATAAATGAATTGTTAAGTGAATTAAAAATTATTTAAATTGACAGATTAAATTATGAAAAGAAATTTAAGGATGTCAATTCAATGTTTGGGGTTGCTCATAGACACTTTGTTTTAACAGCTCTGTTTCATAGCGTAATGAAATTATTCCACTTTTGATTTATTAACATCCTCTCATGAAGAATAGGTATTTTATTAGTATTAAATAAAAACTTTTGCCATATAAGCTTTCAATAAAAAATTATACTTTCATGCCTTAGTCAACCTATTTATGAATTATAAAAATTGCATAACAAACAATGTTCTAAAAGCAAAGAGAAAACATTTTTGATACTGAACACAAATTTTGGAAAAGAAATCAGAATTATCTCCATGGTTTAGAGAGATTTTAAATTACAATATTCTCACCAGAGAATTGTTGATTTAAGAACAAGATAAATGACAACACATTCAAGGTTAAATACGAAAGCTTAATTAGGTAGAATAACATAAAGTATTCTAGAATAAATATTTATTATAGGTACTATTTTTAATGAGCATTATCTTTTATAAAATATAAATGTATAAGCATTAAAAAATAAATTTATTTTTCGTGCTTCAGCCGTCGCAGAAACTTTTATAGAATGTTCTAAATCAAATTTTTTTGTTTCGTTTTTTTATATAAATTATTTTAATTTACATTCAATATGCCTCCATTTTCTTAAAAATTCTTTAAAGAAATAAAAAATTGTTGATTGCTGCACAAAAATGTATAAGTTTATAAACATTTTTATACACCGTAATTTCGTGAAGATACACCACGGTGTTTATGATTTAAAACATTACATTTTGGTGTGTTAGGCATATTTAACTGCATGCCTGATTATCCTGAGTTAATTTGGGTACGTATATATAGCAAGTATGTATTATCCTGATAAAACTTGGGTGTAACAGAGTTTGTCAGTACGTTTTGTTTTCTCATGTTTTTAGTTGGCCGAAACCTTAAAAAAAAAATTCTGATGAGATTAGAAGTTCGATTGAGAGTTATGCTGTTAGATTATGGGACTGCAAAAATGTTTTATGCAATTGTTAACACAATGGCTGTTGACTTTACACAGGAAGAAAGAGAAAAAGGGGCATCACTTCACTGGCTTTTGGGAAACTATCACGTTGTGTTGTCTCTTTTAAAAACAATCAAACAAAGACTAATATTTAACTTTCTTCACTTGCCCGAGATAATGTGGGATAATAAACTGATGGTAAATTAAATATTTTCTACACATGAAGAAATTAAAATTTTAACTTAAAAACTTGCGTATTGTTTTAGTTCCTATTAATGAAGTAAAAAAATATGTTGATTTTTTGCATTTGTTTAATAAAAAAAAAATTGGTAAGGGAAGCAGTAAATGGTTTTAATACTTGAGTTTGAAAATTCTTTTTTGTTGAATTGATTCTCCAAAATTTCCCCTTTTGCAACAATCTATTTTTATGCTTTAAAGAATGCAGGCGAAATGTAACAAGGTGTGTAGAGAAATTTTTCAACAAAAAATAAGCACCTTTTAAGCACTGTTCAAGCACTCAAAAATATTTTTAAGCGTATTAAAAAAGCATCATATTTAGACAGGGTTGGCAAGTTCTTGACAATTGATGGTTTTATTTGCTTGCCAATGACGAAGACGATGGTGCATCAAAAACAATGAAATTAACAAGAGAAATTCAATTTTCTATCGCAAATAGAGAAAAAAAATAGCAATGTTTAGTTAGTCCCCCTAATCAGTAAAAATTCGAGAGATTTTTCACTTTGATTCCAGAGGGCGGAAAATGAAGTCTGAAATTGAGAATCTCTTGCAAAATGCAGCACAGAGTTGCACGTGATAGACAAAAATCCTTCCTATTGAATCCAGCTCATACACAAATGCGGACCAGAAATTTCATCAAACATGTAAAAAGAATAGTGTTTTCATACACTACGGACCGACGGTACTCCAAAATAGATTGAGGTTGAATGAATTGTGAAAACGTTGAATAGGACAATGTCTTTTTGCATAATTCGTGGCAAAAATCAACATGGTAAAGATAAAATCTAATTTTGGAAAAAGGAAAAATTAAGAACTTTTTAAAAACACCCAATGAAAAAAGCACCTTTAAGAGCTTTTAAATAACGGAAAAAAGCACCTTTAAGCACTTTTTAAAAACGCTACACACCCTGAGTAATAATCTCCCTTTCAACAAAAGAGGAATAGTCTTATACAAGGATTATCCCCTGCTGCAGATGTGAAGGGAAAAAATAATATCCAAGTCCCTAAAACGAATGCATCAAGTGAAATTCGATCTATCTTGAAGTTCACCTCCCTATTAGAAATAAATGATTTCTAAACTTAGAGATGTTCGAGTAAAACGATGCAACATGAACTGTTTTATTTATTCAATGTTTAATGCTTATCTTATTTTTAGCTGCTTAATCATTTTATTTGTTTGGGATATTATTTACTGGGATATTATAAAAAAGAAATAATTCACTCACGATAATTTTATGTTTTAATTTTGCTCAAAACGAGATTTGTTAACTTTTATACCCATTTTTAAAAAAAAAATTTTTTTTAGCAGTTCATCTGATAGGTTAAAATTTAAGAAATTTAAAATTAGTAAAAAGAAATGGGATGAGTTCATATTTGTTTTGCGTAGCACAATTTTGCACAAAACAAGATCTTATTTTATTTGTATTAATATTTTTTGAAGTATTTTAAATCGGTATTTAATTAACATGATGGTTTGCGATTGTGTTGTAATGGAATTGGGCACAATTGTACATTTGAAAAATTATTGAAATTTCTGATTTTAAGTAAGATTGCATATATTTGAGATTTGATAATCATTTTAAACATTTACTCGTTTATTTTGTATATAACCTGTTATTTGAAACACATGCGTTAAATCCGTGATTGATCACATGGTAAAATTTTATGTGACATATCCAATGGTACAGCCTTTCTGATGAAAAACGTTTCCTTTTTAGTCATATTTTTCCGGAGTGGCGTATCTCTGCCAAATTCTGGCATTAATAAACTCATTAACTGAGATGTCCTTCAATGATTTGCCTGTCAATAGCTACTTGTTGTTGACTTGATGTTAATACGTCTATTTACTATTCCATTAATTAGTTTCAACTCATTACTTTATTCACTCGCTATATCTAACAGTTCTCACAATTAATGGAACATTTAATAAAATGTTTATGAAATATATTATATTAAAAACAAACCGATTAAATTAAATTAAAGGTTACCTCTTATAAGAGAAAAGAACGGATGGTTATAAAAATATTAAATGATTATTGCTATCAGATAATATCTAGGAAAAGATTCTCAATCCAAATAATTAAAAATTTTAAACTGTACATAAAAATAAATAAAAACTACAACAATAATAAAGATATAGATAAATCAGATGAATAAAGAGCCTGCTATAAACCAAATAAAATATGAACTGTTCAAAATAAAATATGGACTACAAAGGAATGTTTAAATAAACACAAGAAATATTGAATCTGACAATTTAAAAACGCTTAATAAACAAAATAGTTTTTATCTTGTTTTAGACATTGGATCTTTTTAAAATATTTCCATGGAAAATAGTTCAAATCAAGCCTTCCTTTAAGGAATGGTTTCTATCATTGGCTTGAACAACTGAGAAAATGATAGGAAATATAGCATAAGCAATTGCTCTGATTTCTTGTTTTTTGGAGGTTGCGTTTCATTTCAGACGCATGAGATCACATATCCATAATTAACACATAATCGAACAATTTTATTAATTCTTATCATTGTCATATCTTTTTTAATTTTTTAGAAATAATAATACCATTAATAGATTAAAATAAAGTTAACGACAAACATTTTTAGATGCATTAAAAAAGGGGAAATCATTTCATAATAAAAATAATTAAAAAAAATAATGGATCGTCAAATAATGAAAGACATACCAAAGCATGACATTAAAAACCTTTAGCTTACATTTAATACACAACACAATTATTTTTTCTAATTATCTTTGATTAAAAAGGAAATTAAAGAGAGACAAAAAAAATTATTATGAATCAAATTCCAAAATGATATATTATAAAGAAGAAAAAAAACTGCCTGTTTTCATAAAACTGAAAATTATGAATAAAATGCAAGAGAACATTCAACAGTTGAATGGCAATAAATTTCTTCTGGAAAATGCGAAAGTATTTAATGTCAAACAAATGGTTTTACTGCTGCTCACCTTTCTCTAATAAAACCTTTACTTAAAGAACCACAAAGAACTATAACAATACCCATTCATATATCTTTTAAGCAAACAATATTTAATAATTTAGAGAACATTAAATCTGGTGTCCATTCCTTCCAAGCACTGCGAATAAAAAGTGAATGGAGGGAAGGCAACTGGAATAGGGGTGCACAAACTGAATTGAACTGAATTCCAATTCACTAGAATATAAGACATGTTAACTCGATTCTATATTGGGGTACCTTTTCACAAATGAAGGTTGACATAGTTGAAAACAACTCTCCCCACATGGGTGACCTTTGGACGTGATGTTAGCATGTTTTCCTTGACAGAAACTCCCATTTCGATTTGAACATGTCAACTTCGATGGACTGTCATTGACTAGCTACTTGTGACTGTGACATTATTCACCTCTTCACGCTGTTGCTACTCAGTCTCGATCACGTACAACATATACACTCGACTGCTAAATGCAACAAATGAGCAACCACAACTGTGAACTTGATCTAGCTCTCACGATTAGCACTCAAAAGTACGGCGATCTTAATAAAGCTCTCCCGGTTACTTACAAAACATCAATGAATTAACTAGTGGTATCCATACATCGAATTCTATTACAGCTTTAACTCTGGTTGACATTGTCGATAACATACGCCCCACATGGGTGACCCGGAGGTGATGTGAACATGCCTACCTAGACAGAAACTCTCACTTCCATATGAGCACGCCTATCTTGACAGTAACACCCACTTTGAGCTGAACAAGCCTACTTCGATGGATGGTCCACATTGAACAGTTGACTTGCTACTTGTGACTGCGTCACTATCCACCTCTTCGTGCTGTTGCTGCTCAGTTTCGATCACACACAATGTACAGAGTATACACTCGACTGCTAAAGGCAACACATGAGCGTACATGACAGTGAACTTAATACAGCTCTCCAGGCTCCTCACAAAACAGCAATGAATCACCCAGTGGTATCCCTTCATCGAATTCTATTGCAGCTATAATTCTGGTGGGGGAGTACTGAAGTGTATCTACCACTACAAAAATACAATTCCAATTCACATAAGACATGTTCACTTGATTCTATGGTGGGGTACCTTTTCATAGATGAAGGTTGACATTGTTGATAACATACGCCCCACAATGTTACTAATTTTTTGATAAAAGAATTTAGGGCATAAAACCCTTTAACATTATCATATTTGCCCCAACATGAATCGCTCAAAAAAGTTGTGCACCCCTAAACTAAATCATTTGATGAAATCTTACATTAAGTTAGAGAGGGAACCATTTTGATTATTTGTCCGCCGCTGACTACGTCTCTTCGGAGGAGAGGCTTTTTGTTTCTTGTGGGAACGCCGGATGTCTGCACTCGTTGCTTGAGTGCCTTCACTAACAAAATTATGAGATTCATGTATTGTCCTTTTTACAGTCTTCTTTGATGACTGTCCTTTATTCCTTTGCGTTTCAAAACCTGTCTCATCTTGAAGAACACGACTAGATGATTCAGGATTTACTAAGCAATCCACAGCACTTTTTGCCTCTTCGGAATCAGAAAACCCACTCTCTTTCGTTTTTGAATAATCGTGTTCTTTCTTTATTTTTTTAACTATGATAGCAGATCTTTTAGTTCTTAAAGGTGAAGAAGCATCCATTTCTGGGTCAGAGCTATCATCACACGCACAGAGGCAGTTTCCTGATTTAGAGGTTGAAGGCTGAGTTGGATCAAAAGTACAAGAATGCTTGAAAGGTCTTTTCCTTGTAGGTTTCCTGCCACCATCGCTATCTGTGTCTTCACTTTCTGTTCCATTCTTGGCATCAGAATCCAGACTGACCGGAGCAACAGCCGCAGCAGCATTATTTTGGTCGTCGAAGAACTCTTGCGGCAGCACCATTCGGTGAGGCTCCTGATATCTACCGTTTTCGACAATTTCATCCAAATCGTCGTTTTCAATGAGATCTTCTCCCTGAGCTTCAAAATCTTGTTGGTTTCCGTTCACAGCGACGTGTTCGTCTTGGTTACTGACGACGGCGGACGACATTCCGAGACCCGTTCCGGCACTCAGTCCGACGTGACTGCATCCTTTGGGAGGCTCCCTAAACATGTCATTCAAGATGACCACTTGAACTTTTGGAAGGAATGCAAGGAAAAGTGCAAAGGAAGGCAGCTGTATGCAATGACAATGCTGAAGTGTCAAATCGGTCAACTCTTGCAGAGCTGGATCTCCTAAAATAACATTGTTGTACTTAAAATACTAGTTTTATACAAAAAAAAAAAAGACCAATAAGAATCAAAATATTCCCTTGCACATAATAACACATTAATTAATTCACAAATTACTTATATTTTCTGACTACCAGATGAAAAAGAAGGCCAACTAAGTAACACATTAAAATAATATTTTTAGAGATGATAAATACTAGATGAAAGGTAATTTTGTCAGATATATAGAGAAACAAAGGTGATTTTTAAAATTCTAATTTGGTTTTCACATTTTAAAAGATAAATTAGGTTCCTTTCAGGGCTCGAAAAAACTCAGAAATTTTACCCGTCCCCGAGGACGGCTTGTCCAACAATGTACCCGTCCTCCTTTGAAACTAACCTGTCGCTTCTAAATAAATAAAAATATAATTTTCTCTTATTTATTACAAACATTTATATAAATTGCACAATGAATTAGTAGTTACTAGGATTACAAATGTGAGGTAATAAATTTGAAATAATTTTAATTGTTTTGTTTAATAATCGAAAATCAACGTTGATCCCAGTGTAATAATTTCTAACTTGGCAAGATTTCAAAAATTCGCAAGAGGTGGGCTATTCTAGGATTTTACCCTACACACTAACCATATCCAGAAAATACTATATTGAAAGGACCAATAAACGAGGAAAAGTATAGTGTTATTACGCATACAATATACTAATATTAAATTTATCCAACCCTGGCTCATACAATTGAACGAACTCAGTACTATTCAGATTTTGTTTTCGAAACATATATCACGAAAAAAAAAAGAAGTAAACTAAGTTCGGTAATCAGCTGGAGATAAGAATCACTCATAAATGGTGAAACCACTTAAAAAAAATTAAATGTTATATCACCCCCAAAGGAAATACTCGAGTTTCAAAAAGATGTATCCGGAAAAAACATAGAAATATGACACTTCATTCAAATGTATCTTTTTAATTAAACTTCTTAAGTGCTTCCAAAAAAACATTAAATGCTACTCTGCCAATCATAGAATTATTGCAATAATTAAGTGATCAGTTAAATATAAAAATTTCATTTATTTTACCCTGATTCCACAATATCTCCTTCAGAAACTAGAAGTTCAGTCACAGTTCCACCAATATTGGATTTGTACTTAAGAAGTGGTTCTGTTATATCGGATTTCACGCCTTCATTTTGTTTGTAACTTAATATTGTAGAATTGTAATACAATTGATGTCCTACTCTTATTTTCCATTTAGATAAATGAAATGATTTCNGGGATATTTATTAAAAAAACGAAACTTTTAGAGAATCGGAGTTTTTGATAAAAAGGTTGAAATTCGAGAGACAAAAAGAATCTCATCCCTGTATAAAGGCCAACCAGTTTTATCCCAAGGAAATGATTTTTAGAGAAACTTCAGAGGGAGGAATAAAGACTTCAGTAATTTCGCTCTGTGGAAAATTAAATTCCTCATAAAATATTTTAACTTGTGCAAAAAAAATTTCAGCGGAAATTAGCGGGGAAAATGGAAAAATCTGAGAAAAAGCGGAAATCCGCGAATCCGCGGAAGAATCTCATCCCTGAGTTTACTTAAACAAAATGTTATTAAGCAATTACTAGAACTAATAAAGACGTTTTTTTAGTTTCTGTCAGTTTTTACCAGCTTTTGCCACTGGCATGGCAAAAACCAGTTTCTGCCGGCAAAAAGCCAACCCTGAAAATCATTAACGACGCATTTCAAAAAGTTAATGCGCTTATAAATTTAAGTCATTGATATTTTCAAAACATTAAATTCCAAATAAGTTATATACAGAACAATTTAAATGAATAATTATGTAATAGTTTACTTTTATCTCTAATCACATTTATTATTCTACCAGAAAAAATATTTACAAAAAAATTGCCAAGCATAAATTCTAGTTCTAATACTTTTAAATAAAATATACAATAACTTTTATACATAAATGAGATCAATGATTTCTTGAAACTTCTGGACCTCGGATTTCCGTTAACTTCCGGATCACGGTTAGCCAAAAATCCGGATTTTTTTTCCGGAGCACAATCATCTGTGAAAAGATAAATTAGGCTCCTTTTGAATGCTAACCTCATCTTCCTAAAAATACATCCTCACTAATAGATGCAAAAGTTAATTGGGTACTATTCCAAATAAACATAAGTGAAAAATAACACCAAACCCACAAATATTATCTAATTCTGTGATCTCTATAAAGATTTTAAATTTATATTCACTTAAACATACATGCATGGCGATAGCATCAAGGGGAAGCTCATTGTATTATGAATCTATTTAGTAATATTTTTATTCAAATTTTAATTGTTTTTATCTTAAGCTACATTTAATATACTTCAAAGGATACAAAATGTTTATTCACATGAAATAATCTTTTTTATTGCAAACTATAATAGTTATCTGTTGTATTTAACTTTTATTTCAGTAATTTATATGCAACCTTGCGCTGATTACCAAAAGAAATTAAACAAAAAAATCTTATGGAAACATCCAAAACAAGACAAATATCTTATTTCAAAATTAGCAGTCACTAAGTTTTATGAATCACTGGACCACTTTATATGCAAGTGACAAACTTAAATATAATGCAATATTGATTTCACTTTAAAATAAGCAGACTTTATTACCGAGAGAATTGTACCATTGATCCATAGCCATAAGGTGCGGACAGTTGCTCACAGATAAACTCTTCATTTTTGGAAATAATTCCACAATAATTTTCATTCCACTATCAGTCAAAGAAGATGGAGTGTCAGGAATTTCAGCAAGACCAAGAGTTAACAATGTATCGTTGGACCATTCACCTAAGGATTAATTACTTTCAATTATCACTTGACTTATGTAACTGTATTTAAATATTTCTAAATTTACATGCCTTTATTAATCTTCTTTATTTCTGTTTTACTTGTTTCTACTCAGGTAAAGAGAATGAGCATTTTAATGAGAAGTTACTCAATTCTAACACATGTTTTAACTTGAGAGCTAATTAAATACTTATTGTGGCATAATCTTTTCAGAAAGACAAAACAAAAAACTAATGAAAACTTTTTAACTAGAAATAAGTTAATTTTGCTTCAGAACTTTTTATTAGCGCAATTAAACATATCAAATTAAATAATAATTTTCTCTCACGTCTTTGTTTGATCCATTCGAGATTTTGGCAAGATTTGAAGCTAAACAATGTCTTACGGTATTTATATCCACAGTCTCCAAGAAATGTCATTTTTATATGGAGTTATAAAAAAAATTATGTTCTTCCTTAATAAACTTCCAGTAACTAACCCTTTCTTAATTGTTATGGGGATATTTCAAAAAAGTATTTTATCATTTATTAAAATTGTATATTTAAATCATCTTCTTTTATGATGCAATGGGACAGAAATTCTAATATCTTTTCAAACCTTTGGATTGAAACTGGGATTTTTTTTCTCTTTCATATTTTTAAAATCAATGTACAGTGCACAAAATAAAAAACCTGAATAACTATTAATCTACTGATCGGAATTTTACGTTCTAGGACTCAATCTCAATGGCTCGCGGGGTTAACTTGAAATATGCTAATTAAAAAGTGCAGACGATATTTCAAGTTACAAAATCACGCACAAAAGCGTACTTTATCTGAATAAACATAACTGTTTTTTGACGGATTCGGATTTCTGACCCCCAAAATATAGGGGGTAGTCGCAACCTAGAAAATAGGATCCCCACACTTTGGTCAGGAGAGTGCTCCAAAGTTTGGACCCCTTAATAATAATTTCACTGTTTGTGCATTTTGCCGCATCTCGAGTACTTTTTAAACGAATTGAATATTTGAACACAATTATACAATTCGATTATCCAAAGATAATTTCATGCAAAATATAACTTTTAGCAAAAAAATAATAATTTATTATTTTACTTAATAAGGGTTGAAAAAATGTTGAGTTTCAAGTGAGAATTGAGTGCGTAACAAGCTTAATGATAGCACCAACCCTTGTCACTTACACTTTTAACATCTGCCAAAACTACAAAGGGCTATTTTCATCACTTTTTTAAAAAGTTCAATTAGAAGTAAAATAATGTTACATAAATGAAAGATAAAAACTCATGCAGTTTTAATACACATTAGTATAAATGAAATTATCAACAGTAATTATTCAAACAAGCTTACCAGATATGCTTAATTTGTCTATAAAACCTAAATGTAAGCTTTTCAGTTGTGGAAATGAGCATTGGGCAAATGATAATGACACGAAAAGGCTATCTCTTGTCAAAGATGGCTGAATACTAATACTTTCCAAATTTTTGCTAGAAACTATCATAAGATGACCCAAATCTGACTCTAAAACACCCTGAAATTGAAATACATTAATATACACCATCAATAGATACAGAATAGAAAAGATAATTTTCCTTATTGGATAATTTACAGCTTTTTATCTGTTTATTACTATACTTCATGTTTAACTATGCTAGACTAAGTCCATGAATTCAATAACTGTCAGTGGTGTAAACGACTTCATAAGTATACATATACAGTAGGGAGCCGATTATCCGTTTTTTTATTGTTAAACCCAACTAAAAAAAAAAAATAAAAATTTTGGAAATAATCTTAAAAAGAAGAAAAAACGATGAAGTAATACACTAATGATTATTTCCAAAATGATGGTAAGGTGAACATCTTTCAAAAAAGAAAGAAAAATCCTAAAATCTTATGAGGAAAAAAAATTATTTTTTTAAATGGCGGGAAAATTTATCGAATTTCGTTCCGGTTTTTTGGTTTTCCGGCTTTCTGATTTCCGGATAACGGGTTCTGTACTGTACTATTGTAAAACTTTGTTTATCTCTCTCTTTTTGTGCTTTTCTTTAAGTGCCCATGGAAAGAAGAATCACGTGCATGTGAGCTTCTTGTTAGCGAAAATTAGCAAAAGTTTAAAGATTTGAATTTTAGGTCGAACAATTCCGTGAAAATTTCGTTGGATCATAAGTTTTTGATTAGCCAAAAATTTCGAGAACCAATGGTCCTGAAAAACGTGGAATTCTATGATATTCTATGATGTTCTGCTCTTAATTTTTGAACCCGGAAAGATAATAAGAAAAACCCGGAAAGATAATAAGAAAAACCCGGAAAAAGAGTTTTTGACTCTAAAGCAACAGTTTAAAGTAGGGGTGTACAACCTTGGCCCTCCAACCACTGAAGTGCAGCCCACGAGAGCTTCTGAACTCAATAAAAAATAAACAAAAATTTAAAATATTAAAAATGTCTTAAATTTTTTTTATCGCACTTTTAAGTCATCACGTTTTGAAGCTCTCAATTTTTATTGATTCTATAGTAAATGTATGTTAACCGAGCTTTCTTTAAGCCGATTTTATCATAAATCAAAATTATTTTTTAGCACTTATTTCCGCTTTTCAACATAATTTTGAAAATCCTGAATTTTTATAACGATATTATTACGACACGCGAATTTCAGATCACTTTTTGGCAGTCCTTTCTTTTTTTTCAACCATTTTTCTTGGGCAGTTATTGCTATGCCCAAGCAGTTTAAAAAATTCCGATAGTTTTATTAAGAATTTTAAATCGCTCAGTTGGCACGCTTTATTTGTGCTGAATTCAGCATTAATTTAAGAGATTTGCTATTTTAATTGTTATACTTTTCCACGCTATTATCCACGTTATATACTTTTCCACATTATTAAAAAATCGGCCGAATACCGTACATTTGGGGCCATATAAAATTTTTCGTCAGAGCATAGCAACACTGAAACCAAAAGTTCAATGCTAAGAATAATATTTTCTGAAAAAAAAACATGTTTATAAAACAACGCTAAAAAATTAGGCCTATCAGAAACCCTTTGGAAAATGCAGTTCTATAAGAACTAAAGATTATATACAAAAGCGAAACAGAGAAAATAAAAATCGATCTTAATTTTCGGAGGAAAATTTTAAAGCTGAACATCTCAGTTTTCCAATTACTAGAACAGGTCAAGAATATAGTCTAACAGAAATGTTCTAAAAAATTGCTGTGTCATAATAAAAAAGTCACAATAAAAACGTCTGTAAAAAGAGAATTCTTTTTTAAAAAGAAAAAAAAACTAAATAAGAAGTGTTCTTAATTTTTTTAATACAGAATACTGAATTTAAATTCAGCATATTGAATTTAAATATTTCACATTGCCATATTTTTAGAAGAAAAGAGTTAATTAAAAGTAAAAGCAGAAAAAACAATTTGTTCTGATTTCCTGAAACAAAACTTAAACACTGAAAATCTCAGTTTTCTATGTTCCCGGTTATCTATATTACGGTACAGAGAAAAAAGTAATCAATAGTATAGGATGTTCTGTTAAAATTATGAGTTGAAATAAAAACAGCAAAAAAAAAAATCCTTCTCAAATCTTGGAACTAAAAGTATAGAAAAAATTAAGAAATTTACTTGTTTGAATATAATTCTTTTTTTAAAAAAAGCAGAAGTGCAAAATAGTCAAAGCAGAAATGCAAAGAAGTCAGTATAAAGTAATCTAGTTTCAATTCTTCAAACTTCGTTTTTCCATTTGTCTGCTGGAAGATGAATTTGTCAGGTGTGCAGAAACATGGATTTTAAAATGTAACAAATTTATGTAAAAACTATTCCTTATAACAAACAATGGTATAATACAGTTATAAATACGATTTTATATTATTCTTCATCATATCTATACAAATTCAAAGAAAAAAAAGACTTAGAAAAAAACATTCTGCTGTATATTTGGTTGATCACTTGACCAACTGAATTTTTGACAAAAAGGCCAAATAATCGTTACATCCTTAATTTAAATGCAATGCGATTGCAAGTTGAGGAGGAGTTCAGAAAGTGTTGGAAAACTCGAATTTTTAAACTGCTCGCTATTTGTAATTTTGATTAAAATTTTTTTCTACTTGAATGATCTTTTTCCGTAACAAAAAAATGAAAACGTTTACTATATAAAAAAAAATCTAATATTCATTAAAAAGAAATAATAAAGTACACTTTGAATTTATATTACTAAATATATACAACATTTTTTTCGACTTTCCTTCTGTGAGCATTGCAGTTTTTTTATAATAATTTATTTTTAAATGAATAATTTTTGCATTGCGTGATATGATTTAAAAAAAAAAAAAAACATTTGTTTTCTTGTTTTAATGCTTATTTACTTATTTTAATAAATCAATTTTTGATGAGATAAAAATGGAAATTATTTTTAAAAAAGTATTAGTTTTTTCATTTTTGACAGAGATCTAATAATTGAACACTTTAATTTTCTGCAAATATATTACTAAGTTTATTGTAAAAAAAAAATTAGAACACTAATTTTTAAATACATATTACTACATTTGCCGTAAACATGTCTAAATATATATGCAGCCCTTCGTTAGTCAACCTGCTGTGCTAGTGGCCCTTCAATCAAAAAGGCTGTGCAACCCTAGTTTAAAGCGATAAAATGGGTTGAAAGTACATTTCAACTAAAGTCGATTTTGAAACCTTGAGGTAAGTTATGGCAATAAACATGTTTTACAGTTTCAACCATTATAAAAATTATTCAAATTTTTTTTCTAAATGAAGAACATGAAAAATAACCTTGCATCCAGATATAACCAAATGTTTTAGATTGACAAAACCATTGTGTCGATAGGAGTCTTCGATGGCTCTTTGGAAGAGTCCACCCGGAAGAGGGACTCTCACGAGTTCTAGGCGTGTCAGGGAAGGGGCTGAGCTCAATGCAATAATTAGGGACAGGTATCTGCAAAGAAACATTTTACAAATAATAAATGAATTTTAATTCTGATTTTTGAAATAACTATAGCAAAGCTTGATTTAAATCACGATTAAAATTGTGATTTAAATCAAATTATTATTATTTTTTAAATCATTGATTTAAATTAACTGATGTTTTTATTTATTCATATTGATTTAAAAAATGTCAAAAACAGTGCTTTAAATTATTGATACTTTTCTTTTCTTAGTTCGAAAATTTATTTTAAATAAATTGTTGCATTAATAAATGTTAGTTAATGAAATTACTTTCTTTCTAGGTGTGTGTTAAATTCCAACACATTTGAAATTACATTTTTAAAAATCTTTTGATTCTTGAGATTGAAAGTACAGATTAAAGTAAAAATTTAATGCCGTCTTAATATAGACTTGCATAGCTGTAAAAATTAATTAATAAACATGAATTTTTTTTCACAAAAAAATACAAATAAAATTCGTAGCGAAAATCATTACGGTAAAATCTCATTTTGAAAAAGGGAAAACTACCCACTTTTTAAAAACAGCCAATGAAAAAACCACCTTTAAGGGCTTTTAAAAAACAAAAATAAGCACCTTTAAGAACTTTTTAAAAATGCTACGTACCCTGTATAAGACATGTTAACTCAATTCTACGTAGGGATACCTTTTCATAGATGAAGGTTGACATTGTCGATAACTACTCTCCCCACATGGGTGACCTTTGGAAGTGATGTTAACACGCCTATCTTGACCGAAACTCCCATTGTCCACATTGGACAGTTGACTTGCTACTTGTGACTGCGACATTATCCACCTCCCCGCGCTCTTGCTACTCAGTCTTGATCACATACAACGTATACACTCGACTGCTAAAGGCAACACAGAAGCAACCACGACCGCGAACTCGATACAGCTCTCACGATTAGCACTCAAAAGTAAAGTGATCTTAATACAGCTCTACCGGTTACTCACAAAACATCAATGAATTAACTAGTGGTATCCGTTCATCGAATTTTACCACAGCTTTAACTCTGGTTGACGTTGTCGACAACATACGGCCCACATTGGAGACCCGAAGGTGATGTGAACATGCCTACCTAGACAGAAACTCTCACTTCGATATGAACAGCCCTATCTTGACAGTAACACCAGTGTTTTCACCACAGAGCGAGAACGCGAGAATCTCACATATTTTTTACTTTTCTCGCATTAAAAAATGATTACCGTGAGAAATTCGCGCATTCTATAAATCAATTTCAAAATTCGCGAATTTCTTGCATTTTGGAAAAAGCTTTGAATTACGCCATTTAGAATAAAATCCATCTCACTCTTCTTCCTTGATCTTTCATTATTTTCAACATCTGCCCCGTTATCTAGCTTCCCTATTTACCAGTCTTGTTCAGAACCTTTTCCAACAACAGAACACAACCACGGAACCTCTTTCAGAACACATTTCTCTGCAACCACGTGTTTACCATAGGTAAGGTTTCTTCATGTAAGACGCTCAAATTTTTTATGCACTAATGTAAGATGGACAAATACCTTGTAACGGTAAAATCTTCTATGATGATGCACCAAAAATATTCAATGCTTAAAAAAATAAAAGACGTTAAAAATGTATTGATGATTTTGATGATTTTTCAAGAGTTTTTGTGTTTTCTTAGTTTTTAGAAATCTCACTTAACTTTTTGAAATCTCGCCCTGTCTCTGAGAAAGGGTGAGAAATTCTCACAAATTTTTTTTTCTATGATGAAAACACTGAACACCCACTTCGAGCTGAACAAATTTACTTCGATGGATGGTCCACATTGAACAGTTGACTTGCTACATGTAACTGCGTCATTATCCACCTCCTCGCGCTGTTGCTACTCAGTTTTGATCACACTAACGTACAACGTATTTACTTGACTGCAAAAAGGGCAACACATGCACATACACGCCCGGGAACTTAATGCAGCTCAGATTGATTCATTTTATAAACCCATTCAAAATTAATTCTAAATATGAAATGAATACCTGAGTGACATAGATGGACCCATACAATGTTTCATAACAAAGGATTTGAGATTTTGAGCAAGAAAACCTCGAAAAGGCTGAAGCTTTGTAAATCTCACACACTGTAAATGCAGATGTTTAAGATGAGGCATGGCTGTCAATTCCGGTACTTCAACCCCTATTCAAAATAAATAAATGGAGATAACATTCTGGTACACAATAGTCAATTGAATAGGATATTATTGAAACATGAAAGGTACTAATCTCAAATCATGAAACTATTTTGCACAAAAAGAAAACATTTACATAGTTATTTGTGTATCCCGTGGCAGAATCACAGTGACAATGTCGCAGAATGTTACAGTTTTCCTTGCAAAAAGACTTTTCTTTTGAAAAGTTAAAAAAAAAAAAAAATTTTCTTTTGTGCAGAAATTTACACTTAATATTTGAATCATACATTTAGATAATCGCTTTTTGATGCTTTACGACGATATTATCCTAAATCCATGAATGTTTCGATTTGTGGATGTTCGATCATGTGGATTTTAAATATCCTGATACATGTCAAACAATATAGAAAATTTGAATTGTGCATTTGAGCATTTAATTTTTAAGGCAATAATTCAATCACATTTTTGGCAGTTATTGTTATTGATTTCTCCATAGTTTTTAAATCCGTTATTTTTTATGCAATATTATTTATTACAACAACGAAATCTCGAAACAAAACATGCATTTGAGGAGCCCGATTCACATGACTTCGTCGTCAATCTCTTTTTGACGATTACCACCACAGATTTCATGATTTTTAATTATATATTTTATTGTGATAATTATTTTTCAAAATACGAAGAAGGAAATAATTTGTGCGTCTGCTCCTCCACAAAATGCAAGAATACCACCCATAATATAAGAATAAAAAATTATTGTATGCTTTATTAAAAAAATTATATAGTTTCACAGCATTTTTGTTATTTTAAATTTGTAACATATATGTTTGTTATTATTAAAAGTATCTTGCAGAAAGATACTAGTTTTGTACAAGAGAGTTTTTACAAGAGAGTTTTGTCGCAGATTGCTCGAAACAATTCTGCCCCAGGGTTTGCGTACATTGACAGTCAGTTAGGCTTCATATATAAGTCATGATTAAAGAGAATAATAGCCTAAAACAACAAAATAATGTTTTTCTTTTTTCTGTAGTTTAAAAAATGTTCTGTCAAAAGTCAGAAGAATCTCATACCTGATTATTAGATATTATCTAAAATCATTCAATAAAACTGATCATAAAAAATAATAAACTATTTCTCTTCCTGTCAATAATATTTATCAAATATTAAGAAAGCAATTATTTTTGACTCATTTTCTCACGAATGTGAGTAACCTAGATCTGTCTGTTGATAAAGATGGTTCATGCGGTTATGCTACTTGGGTTTCTACTTAATCATAAATTACTCTTGCCATTTTTTGTGCAAAAAAGTAATGTTGGAACACTTTTAAGTAGGTAATTAGTATGCATTTGTCACGATTAAAGAAAACTATGATTCATTAACTAGGTTTGGAAACTGTTATTATTCAAAATGGTCAAAGATAAGCAACTGGGAATCCAGTAGAAGAATAGATCTGTAGCATTTCTACTACGACAAATATACAATTCCAATTCACAAGTATATAAGTTACGTTAACTCGATTCTACGTGGTGGGGTACCCTTTCATAGACGGAGGTCGGCATTGCCGATAACTACTCTCTTCCCACATGGGTGAGCCGAACGTGTTGTGAACATGCCTATTTTGGCAGAAATGCCCACTTCCATCTGAACACGCCTATCTTGACAGTGACGCCTACTTTGACGGATGGTCCACATTGAACAGTTGACTCACTACTTGTGACTGCCACATTATCCACATCCGTTGCAGGCCGAAATGGATTGTGGCTGAATGAATTGTGAAAACGTTGAATAGAATAATGTGAAAAGCACGCTTTTGCACGCTGGTGAAAATTGACAAGGTAAAGAAAAAATCTCGTTTTCGAAAAAGGAAAAATTAAGCACTTTTTAAAAATACCTAATGAAAAAAAGAACCTTTAAGGGCTTTTAAAAAACGAAAATCGAAAATAAGCACCTTTAAGCACTTTTTAAAAATGCTATGCACTATGACTATGTTATTAGAACTCACAACAAGTTGTTTCAGCAGAAAAAGTTTTAATTTCATTAACACAAAAGAAATCTTTCAGTTTTATGAGGAATATCCAATAAAAATGAAACTTTCTCAGTAGCTGGAATTTCTTAAAGAATGAAAGGGCAGATTAGAAAGATTTTAAAAGATAATGATACCTTAAAATAGCTATAATCCTTACCAACTAAATGGAGGGAGAAAATTCGAGGGTAGGGCTGAAGCTTTAATCTATGTGAAGCATGAGGTGGGAAGACACCATCTCTGTTTTGAAAGTTCCCAATGATTTCCAAGTCAGGTAAATGTTGCATCAGTGCTTCTAATAGTCGTAAATCACTTATCTCCACCGCTTTTAGGTTACCACACAAGCTCAAAGCTTCGATAATACCCGGAACAGTCAATGCAGATCTTCTCTGTCTCAATCTTCTTCTTTCAACTCTTTGAGGGTGAAGTCCATAGACGTATTCGACGTGGGGACATTTTCTGAACAGGGCGTGGATGTGGTCGTCCGTCATAGAGGAAGGCATGTAACCGTACATCTTTCCTTCACAAAAATCAATTGATTTGCACAATTGAAGATACATGCCGACGGCAGTGAAAAGCTTTCGGCAGAGCATCGACAGAGACAGTACTTCGTGCAGAGGAAGATACTGCAGAATGTGACACAGTAATTCATGTGACATATCAAGCATGTCAGTCTCTGACATTTTTAATGCTCTTCCAAAATGACAATCAAGTATTCATAACTGTGGAGAAAATAACAGAAATAAATATAAATTTCAACAAAAATTCATATTCAATATAGTACAAAAGTTAGTGACTGCAATTTGTGACTGCCAACAGGGTATCTGCTACATTTTAAAATTTCAAATTCATGACTTTTCATGATTAATTCCAAGAATTTTTTATGACTTAACGAAGTTACTATTTTTTCTGACAAAAACACAACACTAAATTTAAAAAAGCATTATAATAACATTCATTGAAACTCATTGTTATACTCTGCATCTTCATATTTATAGATTTTAAATTTAAAAAAAACAGAGTAAAGAAAGATTTGAAGCAATAAAATAGCTGGAAAAAAATACAAAAGGCAAAAATATTTTTTTCTTTTTTTTTTTCTGCAGAATTACACTCTAAAGATACTTTTCTTGTTCATGAAATTTCTTGTTATGAAAATTCTTTTCTTGTTTTCTTGTTCAAAAAATTTCGCCAATGACTGGCTTGCTTCAGCTAAAATTTTAATTTGATAAGATAAAAAATAATAACAAAAATTCTGAAATCAGTTCAGAATTCAAAAATTCAGAAGTTTAAAAGATAATACGCTCTAGAAATCTTTTTTCTTTCATTTTTTGAAAGAACACCATCATTTCTAAAGAGCACAATAAAAGCATTTTATATTTTAATCAAATATGACAGTGAGTGGGGATTTTGTCACAAATTCAGATACTCGGAATACCATGAAATTGGGGGGAGTGGGTAAATTTCATTTCAAAAATTAGATTTTTCGGTGACCTAAATCCATGACTTTTCATGATTTTTTTAAAAAAATAGTTAAAATCATGACAAATTTTGTTCAATACCGAAATTTCTGACTTTCCAGGTGCGCGAATACCCTGTGCCAGTCACGACTTTTTTTTTAAGAGGTGCATTTCTATTTTTAATAAACATGGAATTATTTTGAATATTACTTTAATGCACACTTTTTTCTAAAAATTTTCATTTTAGAAGGGAATCATGTAATGCAGGGTTGGAGCTTTGGACGTCCTAAACTGGTTTTGGACAGGACATGCGGGTTTTACTGTCTTAAACTGGCCAAAACTGTCTTAAGTGTCCGAAACCTTGAACATTGGTAAAAGGTAAAAATTCTATATGTGTAACCATTGTACACATAACATTAATAAATATTTGATGCTTTTAATAAAATTTGCCTTCACTTATTAAAGGAAAATAATATAATATAATAGGAAAATATTTATAACATTTAAAGCTTCACAATTCATTGAACAACAAAAGTGAATACCTTACCCCTTAAATATGAATAAATATGCTTTTAATACTGATAAATTATGTTTTTGCATAAGGATAAATAGTAATACAAAATAGTAATATCAAAAATAAAATTTTTTAACATAACAAAAACTTTTCTTTATTCTGCCTCTTGCTCAAAAATGAACCTTTTATTTCTCACAATACTTTTTACTTTTTTTTTTAAATTGTGACATAATTTAAATAAAAGGGTTTTGGACAGTTTAAGACAAAGGAGTTTTGGACAGTTTAAGACAAAGGAGTTTGGGACAGTTTAAGACAAAGGAGTTTTGGACACAACGGTTTAAACCGTGGATTAATCCATTCTGTCCTAAGCCTTTCCAACTCTGATGTAATGTAGGGTTGCAGAACCTTTAGTTTCTAATATATTGGCGGCAAATATAGTAATTTTTATGTTAACATTAGTATACTTAGAGCTAAATTTTTTATCCGTAAAATGAGTAATAACGGAATTAAATACTTTTAATTATTAGAATATACTCAAACATGAAAAAACTATTACAGTTTTTCTTTTTTTCTTTTTTCAAATTTCCTTTTTATTAAAAATAGATTCGTTTAAAAAAAGTATAAACATACGGAAAAATAACTGCTTTTTTTAAAAATCCTATGACACAATACTAAAGTTAATTTTAAAATAAACTCTAACAACAAAAAAACTGTAATACTCACAGTGAGAATGATATTTTACTATGAAAAAAAATTATATATATATTTTAATGAGTAATATAAATTCAAATTAAATATTTTAATTCAGGAAAATATATGAGGTTAAAACAAATAAAAACAACGTAAGATTCAATATTAAATTTGGTAAAATACTTCAATTTCTATCTATTGAATTATTAGATGTTTAATAAATTTTAAATAAATGTTTTTTTTTTCTTCCTAAACTAATCATTTAAGCAACAAAAAATTTGAAACAAAATTACAAAGAACGAGCAGTTTAAAAATTTGTGTTTACCTCCATTTTTTTTAATTTCTCATGTTGCAATATTAGGATTCTAAATGCTTCATGCAAATGCATGGCACTAACGGCCTAAAAAACGATTGCAAAAATAACTTCGTTTTACGATGAAACGTGAACAAATAAATTCAAAAAATGATCATTTAAATTTGCGAATAGTTACCAACATTTAGTAATAATATTGTAGGGAAAATAACAGGATCGTCAAAATCGCATGGAAAAACAGAAATAATTGGAGAAAAAAAATCACTTCAATTAGTGAGGATTTAAAATTTGAATGTTGTATAAAAAATGTCAGAATTTTTAAAACTAAATAGAAATGCATAGATATCTACCAAAAAAAAGGTTGAAAAATAACTTGGATTGACAATGAAATTGGCACAAATAAAGTACATCAAAAAGTGAATAATTAAATGCATGATTCATAACTCACGAGTCAGAATAGTGTATTATCCAATGGCAGAATTTCTTCGTGCTTTCTGAGCCAAACTTCCCTAGCACTAATATTTTTCTGCAAGATATTTTTAATTATAGCAATATCTAATTTAAAGTAACAGAAATATTGCATTTATAGAATAAAAATGTATAAAAAGATTCTAATTGTAAATGTAATATTTTTTTACTTCTAATAGGCGATATCCTGACATTTTGTAGTGACATTTGACATCCCACTAATTACTTCCTCCGTCAAATTTTATAAATTACTACATAAATTAACAATCGTGACCATAAATCTCAAAATAAATATCAAAGCAAAATCACTCGAACAGGACTCTTTATACTAGAGATACTCAAATAGGTGTTTCGAGATTCTGTTGTTACAATAAATATTATACAAAAATATCAGATTTTAAAAACTTTGTGGAAATCAATAACAAAAGACAGCCAAAAAAATCGATAGCAAAAAAAGCAATCGAATCATTATGTCAAAAAGCAAATACTCAAATTTACTATATTATCTTAAATATATCGTACTATTTAAAGACCACCATAAAATCAATATCGATGACAGCCGAAAATACGATTGAAACGACGCATGGATTTATAATATTATGGGAGAAAAGTGTCAAAGAGTGATTATTTAAGTGTGCGAATTTTAAAATTATATCAACTGATAAATACAGGAATTTAAAAAACTATGTAGAAATCAGAAGCAAAAACAGCCGAAAAAACGGTGAAATCGCCACATTAAAAGTAAATAATCAAACATGCAATTTAAATTTTTCAGTGTAATAAAATTGTATAAAAAATATCAGGATTTTTATAAAGATAAAAATTTGCAGCAATCACTGTCGAACAAACGATTTAAACCAGGGATGATTGTGATACGAAGTGAAAAAACCTGAAATTTTTTGTGAGCAAAAAATAGATATAAATTTATATACCATACATGTTTTGACATATTTTTTAAATAAGATTTATAGGTAATTAGCTACCAATGATGAATATGACACCTTTACAGTAACTTAATTAAAGAAAAATCTTAGTTCTTACAAGAATCACGATATTAGATTTTTAAAATTGAGTGAATATGAATCGCAATATTTTTATTTTATATCCCGTAATATTTTTGTATCCCGTAAGAAACGATAAATCCATATTTTTGTGCTGATTTTTCAATATAGTCTTTAATTTTCACATATTATGTCTAAATTTTCACAAGAAAAGTACCTCTCAGAAAAACCTAGACAGACCACCGAGATAGCTAAAATCTACCAAACCAAAAGAATCAATTGGTAGATTTCTGCCCATTGGCAGATAGAATCAAGTGTATGTAAGTGTTTCATTAGAGGAACTTTCAAAACATGAACTTTAGAATTTTGAATTTCCTTGAAATTTTCGTCAGATTATAAGTTTTTGATGAGCGTAAGTCCGAGAACCGAAGGTCTCGAGAAATGCGGAATTTCGTGATATTCCCAGAAAAATCGTATGCCCCTTTCCTAATTTTCAGACCCAGAAAGATGATGCGAAAAACCTGTAATTCCGGGATACCCCCTGAATACAATCACCCCTGTGAAACACTGCATCGATTAACGATGATATCAGCGTAAGCCCAGTGCAACAAAAGAGTGATTTCTTTAATGCCCAATTTAAATTTCATGTGTTTTAACAATATCAATACTTTTTTTTCAGTGAAAATTAGTAGCAATAATTGCCAAAAAAAAAATATCAAAATACTACATAAATTTGCGTTGGAATCTGAGCAAGTTGTGAGTGATTTACCACATTGCAGTTTCTGACCAAACATGTGCTACCTTTTTGTAAAAGANTCCGAGAACCGAAGGTCTCGAGAAATGCGGAATTTCGTGATATTCCCAGAAAAATCGTATGCCCCTTTCCTAATTTTCAGACCCAGAAAGATGATGCGAAAAACCTGTAATTCCGGGATACCCCCTGAATACAATCACCCCTGTGAAACACTGCATCGATTAACGATGATATTGGCGTAAGCCCAGTGCAACAAAGAGTGATTTCTTTAATGCACAATTTAAATTTCATGTGTTAACAATATCAATATTTTTTCTTCAGTGAAAATTCGTAGCAATAATTGCCAAAAAAAAATATCAAAATATTACATAAATTTGCGATGGAATCTGAGCAAGTTGTGAGTGATTAAGACTCAAATGCGTGCTTTAAATTTTTCATGTGCGTAACATATTAAAAACATTGAATCAATTTCTTTTCAACTAAATTTTTTAAAAAAAGCGACAAATGTACCACAATGATTGATTAATTTGTTTGTACAACAAATCTGAACTTCTGTAAAATAATGACTCAGTCATATTTTATAATATTATAAGACATGGTGTTCTTTAAAAAATAAGAAGGGTCTGTCGGTTTTTTTTTTNTTTTTTTTTTTTTTTTTTTTTTTTTTTTTTTTTTTTTTTTTTGAGAGGTAGGACCTATTTTGAGAAAATTTAGACATAATTTGCAAAAATTAAAATTTTTATTAAGACATCAACACAAAAACAAGATAAAGTAGGAAAATATTTTAAAAAATTGTCACCTCAAATATCATTTATGACAGGTTCATTTTCTCCATACAAAAAAGATAATTTTGCTATTGTAAAATTGTGGGCTTAAAATTGTACCCAAATTTGAAATTCCATAAAAATTATTGTCCATAGTTAAATTTCAACTTGAATTTAATAGAAACATGCATTTAACAGTAGGTACTAGCACTAAAAGTTATTTTCATGATAAGAAAATTTTCGACTAGGTCACACAGAAAAAACTTTAACAGAGGGAAAAAAAATTTCATAAAAAATAAAGGTGTGTTAGAATAAATTTACAATAGTGTTTATGATAAAGTTCAAATGTTCAGAATAATGTTCAAATTTTGACTTCCTGTGAAGTTTACAGGGGGAGACGCTAGATTTGATATGGCGTAAACGACCGTTTAGGTTTACCACATTGCAGTTTCTGACCATACATGTGCTACCTTTTTGTAAAAGACAAAAAAGCTCCTCTTTTTCCTAGATTGCAACGAGTACAGGGTTTGCATGAGAGCTTGTTTTATTAAAAGTATTTTGTAAAACTACCGTTTTTCATAAAGTTGAATTTGCGAAGGTACCGCTAAACGGTAGAAAATATACCCTGGACAGACCCCTGGAAAAGTTTTTAAAAAAATGAAAGAAAGAACATAGTTTCAAAAAAGAACTCTCTTTTAAACTTTCGCAATTTTTTATTTCATATTATTAACTTGAAATTCTAGCTGAAGATTGTTTTTTTTCTTCAATATCTTAGCAATGAATTGAAAAATCACGAAAAAAAATTTTTCCTGTCTGATGAGCAAAAAAGGAATCTTTGAGAAAAATCTTTCAAAAAATTCTGCAGATAGACAGCATTGTTTTAATTTTCAAATTTTCTATTGCTTAACAAACAAGTTGGAAAATTCCAGTACTTTTAAATATTGAGCTGAAAACATAAATTATATTTCATATGTATGACCCAATCATTAGAGAGGATAATAATACCAAAAAAGTAAGGGAACTGAAATGCAACCAATTCTAAAATACATAAGCAACTATTTTTTATTAATTTTATTACACCAACTTCCATTAAAACTTTCACCTCTAAAGAATTGGAAATTCCTTGACATCAATATATTTGGTGACAAAATTTCGTTTCGTTCGGGGAATAAATAATAACCATAATAACCTGTGAAAGAAGAAATAAATATGAAAGAGTAAATATTAGATGTTATTTCTGCCCACGTAAGGGAATGCTTAATTTTGTTCTTGACAGTTTCCTGGAATATAAATAGGACTTTTTGCTGTTTTTGGCTGACGAGCTTTTTAATCAAATACATATATTTGATTGGCTGACACTGTCATCCTCATTGCTTAAATATTTTTCTCTGGTTTATAAACATTTAGCATACCTATCCCTTGCTTGGCAAACAAGATTTATTCGAGAATTTTATTTTCCTTTTATCTTCCCAGCAGATCACCGAAGTCAAGCATCACTGGCTGCTGTCAGTGTGCGGGTGGGTGACCACTTGGATCAGTCTACGTAGGGGCCGAGGGTGTGCGGTATTGGTCCTCATTAAACTGTTCCACCGTAAAGTGCTCGACATCGCGCGCAGGTCGTTGGGCTACCGAAGCGGGGGTGCCATCCCCTGTGCAGAGGATCATATTTGTGATGGCATGTCTTCAGATCATCCTCAGGGATGTTTCCCAGACCGTCGCCAATAGCCCATTGTGCAGCTCTAGTGCGACGTAAATGAACAACAACAACAATACCTGCTCTAGTTCCGGTTAGAAAGTATGCAAGTGCTTACCACAGCTTATTCTGCGAGGTGATATGTTCAAACGGATAATCTTGTTTTCAATAAAAGATGCAAATTAGATAATTTCTGAGCTCAAATCTGCCATATTTCATTAGATATTTATGTTATTAAGTAATTCTGGTGAGTTTGAAGTAAAAATTTGTTTTAGTCATTTATAGATTGGTGAAGAAGTACACCAATCTATAAAAAAAAAAGGGTGACATGGTTGCTAGATGTTGAATAACTCGCTTTTTTGGCTGACCTGAATTGGCCTCTTTCCATTTGCTTATTACTATTTGTTCTTGTTGCAAGCTGTGCATCATCTTATGTTAGTGTTAGCACCTTTAGCATTGTAAACACAAGAATTGTTAGAAGTATTAAGTAATCAAATACCACGTTTGCAAGAATCTCAAAACACACTGATCACGTTGTGAGCCAAATGGCTCTAAAATACTCCGGAAACAGTAACCCGGAAGGAGACGGTATGGAGCTTGCAGCGTTCCCTAGTGTAGCGAATTTAGCCAAGCGAATTTAACTATATATTTTAATTTGTACTTTAGTTAATGAATAAATTTTCGGTTTAAAAGTAAAATCATCTTTTAATAAATTTCGTCATTAAATAAAATTTATAAAAAGAAGAATAAGAATCAGTTTGCACTGACAACAGCTCCGACATCCCGTGGTAAAGGGGTCATGTCTTGGGGGGAGAATAATCTTGCTCTCGAGTTAACCAAGGAGAATATCCATGTTTTGTTTTTGTACTAATGTAAAGCAAATGTGAACTTGTTTCAATTTTGATATCCTCCATGAATGTGAATTTGTCGTAAAACTTTACCAACGATTTTTCATTCTCGAGTCAGAACTTAGATCTAAAGTTCTGTTTAAAAAAAGAAATAACGGTTTGTAGCGTTAAAAACAAAAATTCATCTGTAAAAATTCATTCAGTAATTTTTAGGCTTACAACTTACAATGTGTGGTAAATTGCACAATACAGTAAAAAATACATCGATGACAGAAAAAAATTCCGTTGTTACTGTAGTTCATTTACGTCGCATTAGAGCTGCACAATGGGATATTGGCGACGGTTTAGGAAACATCCCTGAAGATGATCCGAAGTCATGCATCACAATTCTGATCCTCTGCAGAGGGGATGGTACCCCCGCTTCCGTAGCCAGACGGGGGAGATTTCCGTATCGTGATCTGTGGCAGAATAATCGCCAAGTCTTGGAAACTTCCGGGCAGTGGCCCACGAGAAACTAAAAAAGAAGAAAACAACAATACAGAAAGGGACCAACTTGAAAGGTATAACTCGTAGCCACCCCGGGCAAACATCTACATGGTTTTTTTTCCCCCTTCTTTTTTCTTAAAAATGGAAAGTTTAAAATCTATTTGTCACCTTGGCGATTGTAGTTGGCGGGACAGATCACAATACGGAAATATCCCTGCCCGATGACCTGCAGTCTTGACCTGAAGTCGAGCACTTAACGGTAGAACAGTTTAACGAGGACCAATACCGCACACCCTCGATCCCTACGCAGACTAATCCAAGTGGTCACCCACCCGCACACTTTGGAGATACATCCTTCTTCTGAATTAAGACTGTGGGATCTGGATCTATTATTTTTGGTATGCTCCTTCTGTTATCTCTTTCTGAAAGAGCTTCCTCTAAATCATCGTTCAGCTGTGGAACCTGTAGTTTAGATTCTGGAATCAAATGTTTCCTATTCCGTCGAAGCACTTGTTTGCCTTCTTTAACAAAGTATGACCTTGGTGATTCTGCTTTTCTCTGTGCAGTTCCAACAGCCTTCCTATCAGTTATCCATACTTTTTCACCCGAAAGTATTGGTTTCAATTCATGAGCATTGTTTCTCCGATCATAATCCTTTTTCTGTCTTTCTCCTCTTTTTCTTCTAATATCTCCTTCTCAATTAGCTTTGGTTGAAGTAGTGAAACTACTAAAGGTAAGGTTGATTGTAAGCGACGTCCCATCAACAATTCAGCTGGAATGTAGCCATTCTTTAAAGGTGTCGTCCGATAACTCAATAAAGCCAAGTAAGGATTTTTAGACTTTTTGAATCTTAATTTAATTATCTCCACTGCTGCTTCAACAAAACCGTTGCTTTGAGGATATCTCGGACTTGAAGTAATGTGCTTAAAACCGTATACTTTTGCAAAGTTTTGAAACTCAGCTGTTCTAGTAACTTCAAACTGTGGTCCACTATCTGGCAAAAATCGATTTGCAGTGTAAAATTACTTCTTTTGATGTTAAACTATCCAGTTTTGCCACTTCTGGGTAACGTGAGTAAAAATTTGTAACTAATAAATACCATTCTGTGTGGAGTTTAAATAAGTCCATAGCTACAATTTTCCATGGTCTCTGAGGAAAACTAGTTGGTTTCAAAGGTTCAGAACACTTTTTAGCTTCCTGTATACATGAAGGACAGTCCCGAACTAATTCCTCTATTTGTTTACTGATGCCAGGCCAGTAGACTACTGAATTCGCTAAAGCTCGACATTTATTAATTCCCATATGCCCTTCATGGATTTTGCCTAATATTTCTCGTTGTAGCCTATTTGGCACGATTATTCTGTTTCTTCTCATTAATAAACCATTCTATATGGAGATTTCATATCTTAGAGGCCAAAATTGTAAGCAGGATGGTAATATCTGGTTTTCTCCGGCCAACCGTGAGAAGCGTAATTGATCACCATATTACATGTTGGAGTCAGTCTCTTGTTCTAGTTTTATCTGGGAAAGTCTCTCTGAAGACATCGGAACAGATTCTAAGACTTGATTGATAAAAGCTTCAACTTCCTCTTCCAATTCCAGATTTGGAGCTTCTTGTTGATGTGATGCTCTAGATCAGGGGTCGCCAAACTTTTCTGATCATCGACCCCTATATAATTTTTCAAAATCTCCATCGACCCCCACAAAAGTAATTTTCTGTTAANATGTTGAGTCAGTCTCTTGTTCTAGTTTTATCTGGGAAAGTCTCTCTGAAGACATCGGAACAGATTCTAAGACTTGATTGATAAAAGCTTCAACTTCCTCTTCCAATTCCAGATTTGGAGCTTCTTGTTGATTTGATGCTCTAGATAGTGCATCTGCTACACAATTTTTTTTTCCAGGAGTGTGTAAAACATCAAAAGAATATCTCATGAGCCTCATTTTGAGACGTTCTAGGCGAGATGTTAAATCATCCAAAGATTTTCTAGTAAGTATTAGGACAAGAGGTTTATGATCCGTCTCCAAAAGAAACTTGGTACCCATTAGATAATCGAAATTTTTTTCGCATGCTTGGGAACTAAACACTGGGGGTTCCGCGTTCGGCTGACCACCTGACCGGAACATCTGCTCCTGCACCTCAGAGCCAAAGGTCGAGAGAACTCAGATATGAACAGTAGGCCCTGGCCCTGTATGGGCTGTCGCGCCACTGAGTTTAGCTTAGAGATATTTTTTCATCAACTTAAGGAACGTCTTTTACACGTCAAGTTATCGACCTCAAGCGTATTTTTCAATCGTTGGATAGATTTTTTTTGAACGTGAGGTATTCGATGTTCTACTTTAGACTATTATTTTTCAACCTCAAGAGTAGATTTATATAGTTGTTGAGATATTTATTTATTTATTTACCTAAGATGTGCCATTTTACACTTCCGGTTATTATAAATCAAAATCAAGTGTAATTTTCGACACTGAGGAAGGCTATTTTTTATGAATGTGAGGTATTCCATGTTCTATCTTAGGTTATTATTTCTTTACTTCAGGAAGATAGTTTTGCATTTTTAGCTTTATTAAATAGGGCCTAATTGAAACAAAAAATTAAGCTATGAACTAAAATGCAAAAGTAATAAAACAAAAATGTTCTTATTCGTTACTGTAAAAAATAACCAACCTGTAATTGACACCAATGATTCTTAGTTTAGGTAATAGGCATTATGGTAATGGGTGGCAGTTTTACTAGGTAATAAATATACTCTTATATATATATACAACGCAGTTTATAAGTAAATTTGGTGCTGATTACACCTGCACCAATACTGAACGTTTTTATGATACAATTATTATGTAGATAGATAAGTCGAGGAGAAAGTAACTTGACTGTGAAAAGTTCAAATATCATAAGTTGAGACCGAGATAGCCTAGTGGGTAGGGCGCTGATCCCATGTCCAAGATTTCGTGGGTTCGATCCCAGGTCGGCCGAAGACTCCCCGTGTAGTAAATGGTGACTGATGCACGTTAAATCTGTCGAGTGGCAAAGTCCTCCATGTTCCCATCCCAAATCAATACCTCTGGGGGTACTGATCCAGGAGTTTTCTTGTCTTCTGGATGATTGGTTCAAAATGACAAGGCTACGGAGTTAAACATTAGCAGTCGTATACCCAAAATTGGGTCGGCTGTTCAATGACCGATATTAAAGATCATAAGTTTCCTCGAGCAACAGCATTATTCCAAATAAAACGGATTACAGTTCCTCTTTATTTCAGTAGGATGAACTACTAAAAATGTGTTTTGCTTAATCTAATAAAGGGAAGCCATCGGTTAAGAGAACAAATAATCTATACAGGCAATAAAATAAAGAATTTGAATTACAACTATAAAATGTTTCGAATTTGCTGGAAACATCTGCCGAGTTGACCAATCCTTCTTAATGTTCAAAAATAGGATCCCGAGCAAGCCCAGAGAATAGCATGGGTTGACTGCACTAATGAAGATTTCAAAGCAATTGAAAGAATCTAATACCTTGGCGAGGAAGAGTAGAATCTAAAAACATACGAAAGTCCTTGGCCCACGAACGGCTGTGGAGTCTATCGCTTATGCGTTCTGATGAGGCTTTACTTGGTCTGGAATTACCCTAAATTTAATTTCACACTTCTCACTATTAAATGGAGTTTTTCAAGAAAGCTTATTTTTAATTAACAAATTTTTGTTAGTGAGTCAATTTTATGAGATTAAATTTTTTAGTGTTAACCTATTTTAAGTCACCAGAATTCGATTCTATGATAAAAAGAAATAAATGAACCTAACTCTTAGTGAAGCAGGTATAAACTAATTTGTTATTTTACAATGTATGGAAACCCTAATTGTCAAGGTAAGAAAACTCTGTGTAAAAATATGTAGTTAAATTTAAAACTTGTTATATTTAAGTTTTTAACAGAATATTGGAAGACTAAAATTATTAAATCGTAAATTATTCAATTATTCTTGTAACGAAACTATTCAAAGTCATTTAAATTGTTCAACTTTATTTTAAATCTATTTCTGATGGATTTTTTATCTTCAGTAGATTTTAAGATCTTATTTCAATATCTTTCAAATTAGCAGATAATTCAAATTGTTTAGGATTATTTTTAAATATTTAGTTTCCTCTGTTCATTTCTAAATTAAAACTCAACTGGAACTCTTTATTTTTGTTTGCATTCTTTTGACATTTCTTAAAGTTAACTCTAAGAAATCTTCTGTAATTGTCAAAAGCATTCCAATTTGAATGAAAATTAAGGCTCAAAATAAAAATTAATAATGTATAAAAATGCAAATATAGCGTTTTCTCACTGTACAACAGTGTTTCCCAAAGTGTGGTAAGCGTACCCCAGGGGTACGTGAACAGTTTAGCGGGGGTACGCGTTCTTATGTGAAATATCTTGCAACAAACGAATATTTCACAAAATTTTATCTAAAAACAAAGCTAACCATGAAAATTTACAATAACGTATTTTTCTATTGGCTATTTTTTGCAGAGTTAACAGTTAATAATTAGGGGTGTCAACAGTCAGTTGTGATTTTTAACTTTTGAGCATTTTTTTATTGTAAAAATTACATTCATTTTTTTAGTGGTACACAGCGTTACGAAAAATTTAGAAGGGGTACACAGAAGACATAAGTTTAGGAAACACTGCTGTACAATAATATATACGTATTATGATAACAATAAAAAGTACTTAAATCTGGTATAAAATTCAAACTTTTAAAATTAATTGAGTATTTTTTTTCGAAGCTGGTTTTTTTCTACGTTATTGGTTCAGATTGTTTAATTTCTCCTTTAGTTTTTGTGCATAGATACTGCTCGTGTGTCTTGCATTTTTCGGAATTGACTGTCTTCCCGATGTGCTGCTGATGGACACGTTTTGGGAAACAGTATAAGCTTCGAATAAAAAATCAGAAGAATCTAGGAAAAGCTGCACCATCTTAAGACCTGAATGACTTCTTCCCTCAAAAAAACTTTATTCCTTGCTAGTCTAGCAGGTGAGACGATAACCTTTATTTTTCACTCTTATCCTAAGTCCACTCTATTTAAACCAAAAATCTTATTTTGCACAAATTGAATATTGATAATTTCCAGATTCATGGGTTTGTGATATCCAGATGAAAGAGCTTCTCGAAGTTGTTCTGCAATCTTTATCAAATGGGGAAAGAACAGATTCGCTGTTGCCCTCCCAATGAGGAGGCTCAAGTTCGAATCGCCAGAATCTGCTGCTTTAGACACATACTTTTTACTCGCACAGACCACAGTGCTGTAGTGGTAGACAGATAGTGAGTTGAAATCCCCATACCGTCGGGCTAACCGTGGGAGGTCTTTCATGGTTTTCCTCTCCATGTAACGCAAATGCGGGATAGTTGCAACAAAGTCTTCCATGAAGGCTAGTTTGATCCAGGTGTTCCCGTGTCTTCTGGTTTCGTTTCAAATGTCTTGCGTTTGAGTTTTGGAGAATAGATTTACTTGGTTCTTTGCTCCAAACCCTGCAGAATTCTTGTAGCTTATTTATTTACACAATGTTATACTCTACGGTCGTATTAAGTGTATACTTAGTTGTTATACTGACTTTCATTTGTTGTTGAAGGATAACGTGTAATAAAAGATAATGATAGAACAAATATTTTTTAAAGAAAACTATTAAACATATTGTGTAAAATATTAACTAATTTTTGTATTTCCAGAGCCCATATACTTAAATGAAAAGTGTTCACAGTACCTGTATTTTACTGTTAGAAAGCTTTTATGGCTAAGAGCAGACAAGCGATCGCAGAGTGAGGTTATATGAAGTGTGGCAATTGGTCTGGCATTTAAGAATATTAGTTAGAAAATTAGAATTCTAGAAAATTAGTTAAACTAGTTATGTAAACATATTCGTGACAAATTGATACGAGCAGTGATTAATTTTCTATTAATATTGGTTAGAAATTTCTTAGATACCTTAAAGTCTTGAAAAACAAATTAAGCCTTTTGTAGGGAAATTTCTAAAAATTGAATTTGTCATTTCGAGAAGGGGTGAGCTTCACTTTGGATCCATTGGAGAAAACCCCTTTTCAAAATTATTTAATTAAATTTTTAAGTTTGTCTGGAAAATTTTTAAAGTGTTATTTAATGTTCAGTAACTTTGATCAAAATCCCCTTTTATTTACGCTATCAAGCAGATTTAAAATTTCATGGAAAAATTTCCAGTATTTCATAAATACATTCTACTTTTGTTAGGCTTAAATTCATGAAATAAAATGTAATTTCAGATTGTTGAAATTAGTTTAATTGTAGAATTTTTTTTCCTTAAATTTAAGTGTTTTCTGGAAAGAAGCTGTTTTTAGAGGGTGAAATTTAAAGATCCATTCAGATTAATAAAATTAAAACCCCTGCCTCTAATTTCTCAAAGCTTTTTATTTTAATACAGATTTATGCGAAACTGAACTGTTTCATGGAAATTTTTTATCCGAATTTGAGAAAATATTAAATTCCAAATTTTAAGTTAACTCTTAAGACTTTGTTTGTATTCACTGCTGGTTGAGAAAAGTTATATTTATTACATTAGATTCAATCCCTTAAAACAAACTTTCAGATTAACTGCTCTCAGTCACCAAAGCTTTTATTGTCTCTGTCTTTTGATTTGTTCCTTCAGCAAAGTTTTTCAAACTTAGTATTTTATTTATTGCAATATTCTATGTAATATATTCTGTTCTATGCAATCTATTCTATGTAATATATTTTTATTGATCATAAGGACTGTGAGAAAAAGTTGAAAAGTAGTATTAAAAATGTTTCTTTTTTTTTCTTTCCATAGTTTGCCACTTCAAATTTATCCAATTTAAATTGGTAGCACATTTTGATATGGTTTTGTGTTGTATAATTTTGATATTGAATATTGTATTAAATTTTTCGCTATTGGATTACTGAAGTTGTAATTTGTAATTGAAGTTTTGTAATTTGCGTTAAACTTTTTACATAATGTACAGATTAAATTTCCATTTCAATTTTGTCTTGTAATATTTGAATTACAAAATAAAAGTGTTACACTTGAAATTTAGTTTTTGATTATTTTTTGGTTGACTATCTTTTTCCTAGGATTCACTTAAGATTTATATTGAAATATCCCGATAAGGGAACATAATTAAACTAATGTTATTGTTTTTAGAATAAAAAAAGGACATATCTGCAAAAAGTATGTTTCCGTAGTATCTGTTTCAACGCTGTACGGTAGCCCATTGTGCAGCTCTAGTGCGACGTAAATTAACAACAATAACAACAATCAACGCTGTGCGGTGAGCAAAATAAACTAGATCAAATTGAGTAAGTTTTTGTTCTAGATCGAATTTCTACGAAGTGAGTGCAAATCTTCATTGTTCGAAAGAATAACTTCAATATTTAAGAGTCCGATTCTGTAGCTTCACTTCAGATGTGATAAATAATTGGTTTTAGAATCTTTCATTTTAAGAGTTCCTGCATAAAATACACTCGGACTTCTATTTAACGAACCTCTTTTACGAATTTCTCTATTTCACGAATTTTTTCGAGGAACCAAGAACATTTTTGAAATTTCTTCGTAATATAACTTCCAAATAGCGAAGTGAAACTTCTATTTAACGAACTTTTCATTGAGATCCACTTTTCCTATTTTCCGAAATATTTCTTAACATTTCAAACTTGTTAACGCATTTTATGGGGGAAGTGACCTCGAATTAAATTTCGAAGCCACTGCTTTATGAAATGTATTAATGTTTTCTCTAAAATTTATCTTAAAGAAAGCAGTAATTTCTTTTTATCTTTTTGTTTGTATTTCAAATGAAAAACTCAGTTCAAATTTTAGCACAATACAAAGTACATTAAAGTTTTTTTTTCATTCACATTCTTCTGGAAGAATAAATCTTAAGAATTGCTCTTTTTAAGGAAGAAGCAGCATTGAAAAAGTAAGGCTAAAAGAGCATTGAGAGAATTTATCGAAATAAAGGTCAAATAATATATTTTAAATGCACATACTTTTTTCTTTCTTTTTGATATGAAACATATCTAATAATTAATGCTTTCATTCTAGTTATCCTTCTCCACTAATTTTTTTAAAATTTCATTCTAAGAAATTATAATATTTTTAACTAAATTATCTTTACCTTTTTATAGCATACATAAAAAATAGGCACTCAAATTTTTTTTTATAAATGCCTATTATTATTTGTGCTAAAATACGCTTAAATGTTACTACAATAGATGGCGCCAAAAAATTCTTTAAAAACTTTTTACAATTTTTATTTTTAAAAATTAGTGCTGCCATCTATTAAAAAAACAGATTTGCTAGAAATTCAAAAAGGATTTTCATGCTCACTAGTGATTAAAATCCATTTAGGTACTTTAATTTCATTACATGATACAGTTATGTCAATTTTTGAATATTTCAATAATATAATTTTAAATTGTTAGTTGCAGTTTAATTGTTTAAGCAATCTGTGAAAGAGGCTTCATTTATTTTTTTCAGATCTGGCAAGTTTTAAAGTTGAATTTTTGATAGTTGACATTTTTGATTCCGTTGAAATGCTCAGAATTAATTAGAATTATTGTTATGTAAAATAATCATTAAGTTTTCTTTTCTTAATTTTGCGACAGTTCTTTTTTCTCTTCAAAGTTTTGGATTCAAATTAAGAAGACATCCGATTGTAAGGAAAGCATTTAATTTACCCGTAGAAATATAATATTCATTGCAAAAAATATTCTAATATTTTCATATTTATTTATATTGTCATCAGTGTTGAACGGTTGATCCAATTCTGAATTTATGGCTATCAATATTCAACTCCGCAGGCATGTCATTTGGAACCCAACACAGAAGACAAA
>NC_092205.1:103827192-103838958 GCF_043381705.1 Parasteatoda tepidariorum | reverse complement strand
TTGAAAAAAAAATTATTCCCAAATATTTTAATTGAAATCACATTAAGACATTGTCCAGAACACTTGGAAAATCACATGAGCTTCCTAAATCATTTCAAAATTATGTTAAGACATTGTCGTGCACATTTCAGCTGTATATGGATCATTCGTTTGTCCGAGTATTGTTTCTTAATTTTCTTTATAGTACAGTTCGACTTCTTAAATATTGGATATATTTTCTTCTGTATAATTTGTCTACGGTAAGAACACCCCCATCCACAATATCTGATGTTGCCTGCTATGGAAACAAGAACAGCGCATTTCAGGGAGGGTAGCTCCTCTTCACTCTAGGGCTAACACAATAGACCGACGAAAAAGATACCTTTTTGTCTCACAGATCCGAGCTAAGGCCTGTCTTTAACAATGACCCCACACCCCAACTTGAAATAGTTATACCTAGTTACCATAGTCACCGCCACGGGTCCAGACGAGTTCTTACTTTAGATAAACTATACTACCTCTTTCACCATACTTCCACAACACAAGCAACGGGAGAAATTTCAACCACGAAAAATTTAACGTACGTTATACTCGTACTGCAGACACACGATCGTTGTTTTTTCAGCTGCCAGGATCTAACTAATTGCCGTTGGTTCTCCAATAACAGTTTAGTGACACCTTTATCAAGGAGCCCATCGTGACGCTCTCAGATATATATATATATATATATATATATATATATGCTGACTCGGTATTAACACTAGAAAGACTGAAACTTAGTATATTGCTCAAAAGCAGTCAAAATGACAAGATTGTAAAAAAAAAGAATAATATGTAAAAAAATTTGCTTAAAATTAATTTTTAAAAATTTTTTTAATATTATTTACAGTTATATAGCGAGTTATTAGTAATTATTAACATTAAAAAAATTATGTGTTGCACAAAATTCCAAGAAAGTGTGTCATTATATACACCATTCTTTATCTAATTGAAATTAAAAGCAGTCAAAATGACTTCCTTAGGCAATTTAGTGTTAATAGGGTTATCGATATTTTAATAACTAATTAGGATAGGTACGGAAAAACATCAGTGTCGGCTTCGGGAATACAAGGGAATGTTTTGGGACAATTACCGATATTCTCATGTTTCTTAAAATTAAAATTCTTTGCCCGGTATTCCTTACACTAATTTTTTTTTTTTTTAAGTTACGTTACTTTAACAGGCATTCCCTACGCTGATGTGTTTTCTTTTAATGTTAAGGACAAAAGCTTATTATGCATATATTTCCCGATATTTCCAACAATGATATTTTTCCTAATTATTCAATATTGGTTATTAAAATTTTTTATTGTTGATAAATGTTAAAATATCCATGAATAAATTAATATCCAAGTGGACATAACACATACACTGGCTTAAGAAATTTACAGAATTTGCAGACTGGGTCGATTATCTCTGGAACTACAGGAACGATTTTAATGAAATTTGATGTGTACATACATTGATACATTACGAAACAAATGACCATTCAACAATTGTAATACACACGTGCGTAACACTCATTGGAGTCGGAAGGTATGAAACAGCTGCTGCAGAATAAACAAAAAAAAAAATGTGGGTTAACAGGGGGTAGGGTTCCCTCTTACAGTACTTACAGGCCTTGCAGCGTGATTTCATGCTTGAAATAAGGCAGTTTACCATTTCCTGTGGCATTTTCATACCTTCCGACTCCAGCGAGTGCTGCGGACGTGTGTATTACAATTGTTGAATGGTTATTTGTTTCGTATTGTATGAATGTATGAACATATAAAATGTCATTAAAATCGTTCCAGTAGTTCCAGAGATAATCGACCCAGTCTGAAAATTCTCTTAATTTCTTAAGCCAGTGTATTTCATGCATTATCCAAAGCAAATATGTGATTGTCGACATTCACCGGTGAAAGTGGACATTCTCCAGCAATCAGTCTTCCCTGGTAACATACACATTTTTTAACCTATTAAAATATACTTTTAGAGCAATTTAAAATCGATACAGACTATCATTCTTTTAGTGCAATCTTTAATTAAATCTGCTTTTGAGATTTCTTTAATACATTCTTTTTGTTGTTGGTCCTCTTATATCTCCCTCCCCTCCCCTACTTGCAGGTACAATACTAATTAGTTTTAACATGGCAGATTTCTATTCATTTTTTTCATACATAATTACAATTAAAAGGGGCATTAAAAGGAAATCAGGTAATTTATTGACTGGTATTCTAGAACGAACTTGAATGAACATGAATATTCAAAAGGTTTATCTAGAGAGCTAGGGAGGAAATAACATTAACATCGATGATATTTTGTAATACCATTATTCTCAATTTTTTTAGGAATGAACAAAATGTTGAAAGGTTTCTAAAAATTCAGTTGACAGATAGCAAAGCAATAATGCCGAGAAAATTTGACTGCAGTTGCTTAAATATGTTGAAAAAGATTATAAAGCGAGAGTGTGAAGTAATAACTATAAAAGTATACATTTGGTGACGTGGACCTGACGTGCTACCACGTAATGTTCTTTATTGAACAGCGAATATGAATTAATTAAATATTTAAATGTACGCGATAAACTCAAATAGAGCTACAAGTTAGAAATTATCACTGATGTTATCTTCAAAATATGTGAAAAACTGAATCGCTTCTAGTAAAATTTAAAACACTTACTAGCGCTTAAGCCATCAGAAAATTCCATTTCATTTTTCGTTCATCCCTATTTGATGAATGAATTAATATTAGAAAAAATTGTATTAGCATCAAGTGTCATCCACTACAAATTGTAGAACAGTGTGCCTGAAAATGGTTAAAATTCTCATTCCGGAAACCAATAAATCGATTTATTGTGATGTCTCTACACCCAGTAACCGTACATACATTCCCTTAAAATTTCGACCACAGATATTTTCCTCTATTCATAGCCCATCACATCCGGGGATTAGGAGCACAAGGAAACTAATTACGAAAAGATTCATATGGCCAAGTATCAAAAAGGATTGCCAATCATGGTGCAGGGCATTTGTGGATTGCCAACTATCCAAAGTTCAGAAACATACGAAATCACGGCCGGGTCACCAATGTGGGGGCGGAGTTATCGACCATGCCAACCGTCATCTATCAAAAGGTACCTCCTGATTGAATCAAGTTAGCATGTCTTATATAACAGTAAATTGATGTTTAATTTTCGTAGTGGTAGTTACGCTACAACAGTCTATTTGAAGTTGAGTGGATGAATAAAAAGTATTTTATGAACGATTGAAATTTTCTTCTTCTTCTTCAGGAGCGCAACAGCCCTTTGCAGGCCTTGTCTGCCTCAACAGCAATCCTTCTCCAGCTCCCTCTGTCCATGGCAGCTCCCCTCCAGTTCTTAAGTTTTAGGACTTTGAGGTCGTTTTCGGTGTCTTTGAGCCATCGAGTAGGTGGTCTACCTCTAGAGCGGGACCCCTGAGGGTTCTTGAAGGTGGCAATTTTTACAGGGCTATCTTCAGAGCCTCTCCATATATGGCCGAGCCATCTTAGTCGGTTGCTTCGGATTATCTGCATAATTTGAGGATGTTTATAGAGCCCATAAAGTTCAAAGTTGTACCGTGTTCGCCAACATCCTCCCGATTGAAATTTTGAACAAGATGTTAGGGAGAGTGAAGTGAACTAATAGTAGGAATTGGAAGAAAAAAAAGCTATGAACTAAAAAGAAAACTTAATGTAGAAAATGTACTTATTTGTTACAGGGTACCGTAAAAAGTCGCCATACTGTTACTAACACCAATTAGGATTTATTATTATCAGGATAATTGGAAAATTATTATTTTGGGATACTACTGGCATCATAGTAATTGCTGCAGTTGCCAAATATGCTCTTATTTTAGACAGTACAACGTATTTTAGAGTAAATTTGATGCCATTACAGCTGAATCAACATTTTTAGATTTCTTATGCTCTCTTGAAGGAGAAAGTGGCTTGACTGTGGTGAAATTTTAAATATTATGAATTGCCTTGAGCATTATTTCAGATAATCTCTATTTTGATACGATGGACTACTAAAAGTGTGTAATCAGGGCCTGATTATCGCCTAGGCCCAATAGGCATGAGCCTAGGGTCCACAATTTCTGAGGGGCCTCAAAATTGAGTAAAAAGTTCTCAATATTACTCTTTTTCTTAAAAAAAAAAATACTGAAAGAAAAAAAAACAGTTTTTCTCAAAAAATGCATTTATTTTATTTCGATTTCTTTTATATAAATCGTAATACAACGAAATTTACGTAAACATGGCATTAATACTAAACATGCCAGCACTTTACTACATAATACAACACACAACTTTTGACCGGTTATGGTTATGTTTAGTGTTAATCAAATTCGAAAGTACAGATGAATTTTACTGGGTGCAATTTTTGCGCAAACGGCTTGAACGAATGTTTTAAACTGATTCACACACTTCCACAATATTGAAATTTCGATTTTCCTGATAGTTTCAGATTGATGAATATCAATTTGGTTGCGCAAAAAAAGAAAGAAAAAGCTTTAAATGATGAAACCAACAAAACAAAAAAAAACAAAAAAAAGAGAAATTCTTTGTCAAAATATTTCTTTGTTGATAAATTACTGTTTCTGATGAAGCTGCTCTCATTGAGAGTTGGATTAAATGTTTTGTTTAAGACTTTTCATTGAATTCATCGAGAGTTTGAAATATATCAATATTTTGAAAATAAACCTTTTCATTAAATATGATTGTTAATTTTCTAAAATGAGTTATATATAAATAAATTATTATTTAAACGTGTTTTTAATTTTCAATGAGTGGATATAATTTTGGCTCTTTTCTATGTTGAAATGTATTTTTTAATAAAAATTATTATGAATAACCTTAATATCTTAACATACATGCTGAACTTATCGTTAAATCTAATGAAAGGTGGGCTAACATTGAGTTGGTTAAAGTACTAAATAAAAAATAATTACTGCTTACCATAAAAAATAATTCAGCCAATCAGTGACTTTCAGCAAAAACACTGATATCAATTGTTTGTGGTCACCTAATTATTTTTATTTTGACATAGCATTGTTTTGTTGTTTGCTTTGATGTGCAATAGATTAATGCTTTCAAAATTTCTTAGAACGTGTCTCTTGAATCATGCAGTTCAATAGACTCTTTTTTTATTGTTAGGACTACTCCTCAGCAATTTAATTTCAAAGTAAGGAGCCCAGAAAATTTGGTGGGCCATGGGCCTAAATTAGTCTTGATCGGTCCCTGTTTGTAATCCAATAAAGTGAGGCTACTGAAAAGGGCAACGAATAATAAAAAATAATTTAAAAAATTGGAATCTTTTTAAATTTATTACTTGAGCTCGGGATTTGTCTGAAAGTTTTGTGCAGGACTTTGTTGATGCTTTTTTCACCCTGAGCGAAGAGCGGGTTCGTTTACCAGGAGTTGGCACCCCCCTTCATTACGTAGTATGCGATGATACTATTTCGCTATCTTTGGGTTGTGAACAAAGTTGCTATTAGGCGATCGTATGGCAAAGATACTTATTTCGCAAACTTTATCTGCAATTTCTTTACATTAAGTAGTTCATACATTTGATGATATTTCTCTCTTTTAAAAGAATAGTTTGTCCATTTTGAGATATTTTGCTGGGAGAACAGCAGTTTTTAAGTTTAAATTATATTTAATTAGCTACAGAAACGAAAGGTATAATGGCAGACGATAAAGCGAAGTAAAATGACTGAAAAATAATTCACTGTTTGTGTTTGGCGCGCATTAAGGGTTGTCTCAATTTCAAGTGCGGAGATGTTTCTCTGCCCCGCTGGAATTAACTCTACGTCCAAGGAGGTGGAGCCAAGTGCCAACTTCTGGTGAACGAACTATAGTTTCTTAGAAGTCTATTCAGCTCTTATAAAAAGACTCATTATATGTTTTGTTTTTTACCATATAATACGGAACTTTAATGATTGTAGAAGTTCCCCACAAATGAATATTTCTGTCTTTGGCACAAAGAAACAAAAGAATTTTTTTATTCAATAAATTAACATTTATCTTTGAGTGATTCAGTGAATGCTCTCTTCTTTGGAGGCGACACAGGACTTCATTCTAACCTATAATAATTACTATATATCTTATAGTTATTCTTCAGACATTGATAGTTTTATCAATAGTGAGAATATCATTTTATTCCATAACCAACATTGAACAGTCGATATATCACTATTGATGCTTAACCATGTAATTTTGATATCACCCAAAAGACAAGGGTACACTTGAATTGATCATTGAGACAAACTATCATTCGTGGAAGGTTACGAATTGTTTTGATGGAACTAACTTGTATATTTAAGTTACATAGTGATGAAAGCCATGAAATCTTCCCACAGTTCACCTGACGGGATTCTAACCCAAGATCCGTCAAACATTGAGTTTATTTTACGTTCGCTTTATGGTAGGTGCGTGCCGAGAACTGAATTCATATCGACCAGCCTTGCTGGGATCCAAACCTGGTTTACCTCAATTGGAGGCGAGCACTCTATCTCCTGAGCTACTGCGGCTCAGTGAGAGATCATTGTTAGGATTGAGAAATCATTGTTTTGATTACGTCTAAAAATGTATAATGGTTACCTGTAACTGTGCACTCCAATGTTCCTTAGAGAGCTTGTTTTATGAAAATATATGTAAAATAGGAACAACTTATGTGGCACATTTCAGCGGATTTTATAACCATATAACCGTCGTTGAACAGCCGACTCAATGCTTGGGTTTACCACTACTCATGTTCAACTCCTTAGCCCTTGTCATTTTGAACCCAATACAGATGAGAAGGGAACTCCTGGATCAAGTAGTTGGAGAAATGTGCCTCAGTGGAGTACTTTTTCATGGACCTAACCCGCATTTGCGTTACATGAAGAGGAAAACTACGAGAACCATCCGCGGTTGGCCTGACGGCAAGGGGACTCTAACCCATGATCCGCCTACTACTGAGGATCAGTTTCCAGCTCAGTGGAGGCTCAGAACAATGCGTGCATTTCAGTAACACATTGTGAACTGACGAAAAAACTTGTGCGTATTGAGAACAACAATATTTTCTTTCTGAAAACGCACTTTAGATGTCGTTACGCCGTTAAGCAATGTCCCGTCCCGTTTTGCCCGAGCTTCCCCTATCTATAGCGTAATTTAATATACTACCATAGCTACACCAGAGGAAATATTTATAAACAAATGAAGGGGAGTACAATGGAGCTTAGTAGGGCGACGTCGGAAAACCTCAAACACCCATGTCCGTAAATCTAACACCCATGTATGTATCACCAAGAAAGTGGTACGAAGTGCTAGTCCCGAGTACCGTGGCTCCAACGGCGATCAATTTTTTAAATTGTATTTAAGAAAAGTAATATATANGTTATATATATATATATATATATATATATATATATTACAATATTGTAAAGCTATTGAAATATCCCTTTGCTAATTTTATTTTATTTAATTCTTCTTTTTGTAAGTGCGCTTACAATAGAAGCGTTAAAATGTGTAACTTGTAAACGTAACCTATTTCTTGTGCCGCATTAGTAAACGAAAAGAAAATACAGCCACTAAAGGGGAAGATTAAGGAAAGATTTACAATAGGGGAGCAATTAGAACTGGGGAGATCATGAAGCTGGAAATACTACACGGTTAAAATGGAAACTGGCAAAAGAAAAAAAAGAACAAGGTGACATCATGAAGGCAAAGTGACTTTGAAGAGATGACTTTGAAATAAAAATCGTACAAATAAAAAGGAAATTAAAATTATGAAATTTTTTCACTTAATATCCAATTTTGACTATGAAAAACCAAACAAATTAAAAAAGGAAAAACAATAATAAAGATTATGAAATGCAAAAAGAAAAAATAAGAAAGTATTTTTATGAATAAAAAGAAAAGGATAAAAAGGTTTCAAAGTATTTTTATACCATACCTAAGAAACTATTTTTTAACTTACATAAACTTCTTCATTAAAAAAAAAAAGAAAAGACTATTGATCATATCAACTCATTTTTGGTCTCATTAAAAATAGGCACTAAAATGTAGAAGGAGCAACACCTAACTTGTTTTGTCATCTACTAGATGGCAATGCCAAACTTCTCAATAACAAATAAAAAAAAAAGTTTTTTTTTAACGAATAAAAGCATTTAAAACTTATGAACTATTTATCCACTTGCGTTGGTTTCATTGTGAAAAAATACTTATGAAATAATACATCACTTGTCTAGATAACAATGTGAGACCCATAAATGTGTCAAACCTTTTCTTTATAAAACTCGAACTTGGTTTCATTCAATTCAGTGTGAAAAAACTTGGAAAACAATGCCTCACTAGTCTATGCAGCAATATTTATAGTGTAATGTTTTGTAAACTTTTAACCACTTACTGACAGAAGGGTACTTTATAGTTTGCCGCAGATTCAATAAAACACATTGGGAGAAAAATATTTCGTTTGTTTAAATAACGATATTTAATATAGGATGCAATTTTTTAATACTTAGAGGAGACTACTTTTCCACTGGATAAAACTTCTTTACTATAAAATAAATACTTTTTTATTTAACAGTATTTACCGTTAATATTTATTTAGCATGAGTTTTTAGTATTATTCTCTGCTATTGATGTGTTTTTAATTTTGATTTTCTATCAAATGAAAGGGCTTATTAAAACTGAAAGCGCTGTTCTTCATTAAGCGGTAATTCTATAATGTTGCCTTACATAATAGTTTTTTTTCAAAAAACATATTAAGAAACTTTATATAGCTTACTAACCGTTAACAGTTTTTAAACACTAAATAAGCTGTATGTAGTTTTATAANTATATATATATATATATATCCATTGCCAAAATTATATACTAAATTTTTTCTTTGTTAATTTTTCCATGTGCTAATCCATTTCGTGCAAATCCGTGGCTAAAATTATTTGCAAAACAGGCAATTTATGTTTCTCCTTCCTATTTTGTATTTTTTCTCAAATAGCCATCTATTTTTCTATTTTCTAAAACTATTTATGGTCAAATTTTAAAATTATCCAGTATAATATTACCTTGCGCACATCCATTTCGGGCTCATCCTTGGTAACTAACAAATCAATGCTCAGAATAACAAATCACTTCAGCAGTGCAGTAAGAACGGCACTTTAAAACCCTCTTTTTACATTCAATTTGCGCTTTTGTTTTCATAATTTGTAATCTGGCAATCTTTCTGCGAAAATATTTTTAAGTCATTCTTGAAAAATTTCCCGTCCATGTAAGTAGATCTGATTTCGCTACTCTCTTAATAGTCCATTTTTTATACTGTTTTTTCTTTTTCTTTTACTTTATTTTCTGTTTTTACATGTTATTTTTACTTATTTTTTCTTCTCGTGTTCTATTTTATTTGTTGTAATTTTTGAAAAAAATTTTTTTTGATTCTCACACTGTTGTATTAATATATTTTGGTTTGGCTTTATTGATACAATATCAGAAAGCACTCTGTTTTGCGGATATAATCGTGTGGGCTGATGAAAAGATTATATCTTTTTTTTTCTGTTTTTTTCCCGTTTTTTTTAAATAAAATTTCCTTTTCTTTTTTCTTTCTTGTTTTTTTTCTTTCTTTCTTTTTTTTTTAAACTGTTGTTTGTTATTCTTTTACTTATTATTTCTTATTATTTATTATTCATTTACTTCATTTATTCATTTACTTATTATTTATTTACTTATTATTCATATGTCTATAATTTTTCGTTGTTTTATCTTCATTTTGAACTTGAATTGTATTGTACTTTGCATTGAAATATCCCTTTGCTAATTTTATTTTTTTTTTTTTTTTGTAAGTGCGTTTATAATAGAAGCGTTAAAATGTGTAACTTGTTAACGTAACCTATTTCTTGTGCCGCATTAGTAAACGAAAAGAAAATACAACCTCTAAAGGGGAAGATTAAGGAAAGATTTACAATAGGGGAGCAATTAGAACTGGGGAGATCATGACGCTGGAAATACTACACGGTTAAAATGGAAACTGGCAAGAAAAAAAAGAACAAGGTAACATCATGAAGGCAAAGTGACTTTGAAAAGATGACTTCGAAGTAAAAATCGTATAAATAAAAAGGAAATTAAAATTATAAAATTTTTTCACTTAATATTTGATTAACATTTGATTATGAAAAACCAAACAAATCAAAAAAGGAAATACAATAATAAAGATTATGAAATGTAAAAAGAAAAAATAAGAAAGTATTTTTATGCATAAAAAGATAAGGATAAAAAGATTTCAAAGTATTTTCATACCATACCTTTTGCAAACTTTTAACCACTTACTGACTGAAGGGTACTTTATAGTTTGTCGCAGATTTAATAAAACACATTAGGAAAGAAATATTTCGTTTGTTTAAATAACGATATTTAATGTAGGATGCAATTTTTTAATATTTAGAGGAGACTACTTTTCCACTGGATAAAACTTTTTTACTATAAAATAAATACTTTTTTATTTAACAGTATTTACCGTTAATATTTATTTAGCATGAGTTTTTAGTATTATTCTCTGCTATTGATGTGTTTTTAATTTTGATTTTCTATCAAATGAAAGGGCTTATTAAAACTGAAAGCGCTGTTCTTCATTATGCGGTAATTCAATAATATTGCCTTACATCATAGTTTTTTTTCAAAAAACATATTAAGAAACTTTATATAGCTTACTAACCTTTAGCAGTTTTTAAACACTAAATAAGCTGTATGTAGTTTTATAAGGAGCATTTTGTAATACTTTGACGACCACTTAACCTGTGTAATTAAAATAAATACAAAATTGTAAAGCATTGCTCGAAATTAACTTTTCACTCTAGTTTTAAATAATATTTTACACAGAAATAAAAACATTTAGCAGGTTTTTATCGTGGCCAAAAAGTACGATTTGAAATTGAAAAAAAAAGCAATGAAACTGTTACAGTGACCGAGAAATTTTTAAATTTAATTTTAATAGAATTAGTAAGTATATATAGACAGCCGAATCTCTTAAATCATTAAAATTTTTGTTGTTGATGTTTTGGAATCATTGTTCAAAATGTTCAATCATTGATGTTTATTGAATAAATAATCTCTTCAATATTAAGTAAAAGAAAAATTAGATTTTATTAGAGGCGTATTGAGCTATAAAAGCTGATTTATTAATAGTTTCAGCAAATAAAATAGTTCGAATCTAAAATTAACGATTCGTGAGTTTTCTAAGGCTATATTTTTTATCTAGGAAATTTAAAAAGTGATTTAGATTTACTAATAATTTCAGCAAATCAAATAGTTTGAATCGAAAATTAACTATTCGGGAGATTTCTAAGGATATATTTTTTATCTAGGAAACTATAAAAAGTGATTTACATTTATTAATAGTCTCAGCAAATCAAATTCATTTAAATTTAGATTTATTAATAGTTTTAGCAAATCAAATAGTTTGAATACAAAATTAACGATTCGTGTGATTTCTAAGGATATATTTTTTATCTAGGAAACTATAAAAAGTGATTTAGATTTACTAATAGTTTCAGCAAATCAAATAGTTTGAATACAAAATTAACGATTCGTGAGATTTCTAAGGATATATTTTTTATCTAGGAAATTTAAAAAGTGATTTAGATTTATTAATAGTTTCAGCAAATCAAATAGTTTGAATACAAAATTAACGATTCGTGAGATTTCTAAGGATATATTTTTTATCTAGGAAATTTTAAAAGTGATTTAGATTTATTAATAGTTTCAGCAAATCAAATA